>NC_031769.1:103074487-103374487 GCF_001522545.3 Parus major
AGGGAAGGGAAGGGAAGGGAAGGGAAGGGAAGGGAAGGGAAGGGAAGGGAAGGGAAGGACCCCAAAGCAGGCTAGGGCTTGGGGACTTTAGGAAGTTAAAGAAGAAATGTGTTTCTCAGAGTGAAACTGACAAAGTAAAATCAGTGTGTACAGTACAGGTGAAAAGAAGCAATGCTGTATGATTCAATTGATAGTAGCTGAAAAACTACAGCTTTTGAAGACAAAAATCAGATAGGTCTGGACCTTCTGTTAGAGGGAATAATAGGACAGATAAACTAGGCAGCCTCTGGCCTTTAGCATTCCAGTACTCTCATGTTGCTTGTGTGAAAAATACTGATAATAACTGCAATTCTGAGCTAGGGCAGAGACTTCTGAAGGATGGATAAAGGCTATTTCACTCCTTTGCAATAAAGACATGGATTTACCCTTTCATATCCTTTGTTAAAGGAGCATTGCACCTTCTTGTGATGCTCAGACACAATATCCTCTGCGGATCCCAACAGACTCTCCCATGGGACAGGCTCATGTTCTATGTGCTACTTGCACAGTGTGAAAACATTGTCTTTAATTTTTTTTTCACTAAAAGTTACATTAAAAAAAGTGCTCTTTCTCAAAACTGGTCCTCATGGCTACTGCAAGAATAACAGGCTAGGAAAACAGTTTTCTATGTCTGTTTTCTGCAGTACCTAATTCAAAGTACTAGAATTGGCCTAAGGTAGGGGGCAGAGAGGCTGCAGACCACAGAACAGAGTGCTATGTTAAGGCAGTGTGTGTGCAGACCTGGGCACAGTTCCTTAACTGCTAATGATACAGCTACCAGTGAATAAATCAACATCTATGAAAAAGCAGAGGTTTTTGAGAAAAGTACCTAAATCAAATCAAATGCTCAAGTAGAAACACCTGATCATGGACATTACACACTAATATAGAAGCAATCAAAGGAAACAGCTTACGTGACAAAGGAGAACATTCAGTATTAGGGTAGAATAATCCATTATTCATCACCAATGAAAAAATCAATTTCTTTCAAGACACAAAGTAATAATAATAATAAAAATAGTAATAATAATAATAATAATAATAATATTCCTCAGCTTTTATTTCATAGCTGTGTTTCAAAGCACTATTGTTTTGTATAAGCTAAAAAAGAAATTCATAACTTGCCAAGAACTTTTAGCAAGCAGAAGACAGAAAAAGATAAAACAAGCTAGACTCAGTCATAATCCTCACTAAAAAAAGTATTTTACAAGAACAAAAGGGCATACAAGTAAACCATTCTTAATTATTTGTTTATGTATCAAAGTAAGAATAAGGTGATTAGCAAGAAGATTTAGAAATGTGAAGTGAGAAAAGAGGAATAAAAGGGAAATTGTTGCTGACAGAAGCTTGCTGGAAAGTTATACAATGAGAATTCAAAACTTAATGTCAATAATTTGTTCCAAAAGGAGAATGGTAGAAATTTGGGTGCATTTTTTTTCCTTTTCATAGGCAGTTTTCTGCTACAGAATCCTGGATGGTTTAGGATCATTACTCCTCCAGAAATTTTGAGGATTAACATTATAATCACTGAAAGAGTACAGACTTAAAGTACATTTGTTCCTGACTTTCTGACCCCTCAAGAGAGATAAGTGATCATGTGTAACGAGTAGGAAAAAAAAAAATTAATTCTATTTCATGGACTGCAACCTACAGGGTATCTGTTGATTACAACCCACCCTTAAAACAGTAATTTTTGAATGCAGCATGTTCTGTAGGCTGCATGAGGTAACTAAGTTTTAGCTACAAATTGGCAGACATTCTTTCTTGTAGGAAAAGAATTAATCACTCACCTAAAATTTTTTCAGTTGACTAAGTGCCAGAGATGATGATCATGTGGTTATATTTATTTCATCCAAATAAATTGTGATGCCCTTCACTTAAAAAGGAAGTCAAGACATGGTTAGTCACTGACTGGCTGTGACTGTGTCCCAAATCAACTGTGTTCCACAGGTCCCATGACAAGTGGCCAATGCCATTGCAAGGCTGCTTCATATCACCTGCAAAAGGTCACAGCAACTGGTGAATCTCCCTC
This sequence comes from Parus major, assembly GCF_001522545.3. Classification (NCBI taxonomy): domain Eukaryota; kingdom Metazoa; phylum Chordata; class Aves; order Passeriformes; family Paridae; genus Parus; species Parus major. The sequence goes on from NC_031769.1 coordinate 103,076,559, forward strand.
ATGAGGAAGGAAAATGTCATGCACCTCTTCAGGAAGAAAAGCACAAAAGACTTGGGAATTACAGCTTGGTCAGCCTAATCTTAGTTCCTGGGAAGTATGTAGAGCAAATCTCCCTGGAAATCATACCCTGACTTCTGAAGAAGACTGGGAACAAGTGAGTGACTTGGAATAACCAACACTGATTTATCTTGGGAATAAAAATGCAAAGTCTTCCACAAGTGATGGAATAACCTCATGCAACAGGACAGGTATGGAGCAGAATTGATAGAAAGCCTTGGAGTCCTAATGCTCAGCAGCATAATCTGGATATGAAACAGGAGTGTGGCTCTGCCGTGACAAAGGTAACTGCACCTCAAAGTGAACTATTGGGATTGCAGGATGAGGCAAAAAACACTCTGCTGTGTTCAGCAGCCTGAACATAGTGCTGAAGTACTCTATCCATTTTTGGGTACCCTGGCAGGAAAGATCCTCATATTTTGAAGCAAGTACAATGGAAGGACACCAAAAGGCTGAGGGGAGTGGAGAACAAGATGAATGAGGAATGGCAGACAAAAAAGAGTTTGTGTAGTCTGAAATGGATATATCTAATTATCTGGAACTGTCTTGAACTACCTTCATCTACCTAATGTTGATGTTTAAAGAAAGTGGAGTAAAAGAAAAAGAAAAGTTAAGTAAAAGAAAGAGGCAGCAGATCCAATTGTAGCGTAGAAACTGTCAAATTAGCTGTTAAGAAGAATATCACACTATGGGTAGTCAAACACTGCAACAAGTTGTTCAGAGAGGCTATGTGAAGTACTCAAAAATCTTGAGTTATTTAAAGTTTAATTAGACAAGGGTCTAATTTAACTCTGAAGGTGAATCTTAATTTAAAATTAGCTGCTTTTTGAGTGGGGAGTCGAGCTGCATGATCTCCAGAAACCAGTTACATAGTATGTGATTATATGATTTTATTTTTTTGCAGTTATTCAACTTGTGGCACAGTCAGTAACAGGATAAATTTTCAGTTTTAGTAGAAAATGATTTTATTCAGTTGGCATCTAAAATGCTGAGGGTTCCTAAGGAAAAGAGAAATTCAGTTCCCTAAGCAGACCTAAAAAACTAATAATCAGACTACTTTAACAGTTGAGAAATCCTTTTAGAGTTGAGCTGGGAGAAGTGTGAACATGAACTGTTTACATCAAAGAGGCTGGGTTATGAGACGGAACATAAATCCCCATATCCGGATTGTTCTCCAAGATGCCAAACCTGGGGATCTTGAACCAGAAATTCGTCCCCAGCCTTGGGAAACAGTACTGCTATTCTGACCACTGGCTGATTCAGAGACTAAGAACCCTCTCGGAACTGATGCAAGCATGGGCTGATATAAAGGATTTTATTTCTGCACAGAATCATCTCTGAACACATTGCAACTCTATATTTAGAAGGCATGTGTGAGTATCGCCATTTTCCTAAGATGAAAACTCAAGAATTTCCAACCTCAAAGGGTTGGATGAATATAGAGAACGTAGAATGTATCAGGTACCAGTAAACAGTGGCCCACAGACAGTGTGTGGGAAAGCAGTCCCATCCCCTATGCGTTTTATGGTGCTCCTCCATGTCTCTGCTCTGCAGTCATTTCTGAATGACATTCAAAATGCACCTCTTCTTTTTTCTAGGCAAAGTAATCCAGAGATGTCTTTTCAACATATTGGGGCTGGGCTTGTAATGGCATGGGATGTTTAGGTTATTATTAGGAAGAGCCCTTTAGGGACTTCATTTGGGAATGGAGTGTTATGGTGCATGTCCCTTCTGCACATGAGTTCTGCACCTGAAGGGCTCCAGTTGATGTTGCTTTTCCAGGTCATTTAATGCCAGATTAACTTCCCTTCACATCCTTTCATCCATAACAAGGCCACAGGGAAATCTTGAGACCTCTTGCTCCTCGACTTCCTGAAGTTAACTGTTCACAGCCACAGCAGAAGCAAGCTTTGCAAAGGAGCTTTTTGAAGGATTGCTTTGGACATTCACACCTGAGGGCAAAGTACTGAGTGGAGTCTACTAGCTCTGTGCATACCTTCAAAGAAATTAAACGTCTGAGAATTTGCTCTTCATATTCATTTTGATTTTTAAGGTAATACATTTTCAGCTTTTGTTGCTTTTGATATTTTATTTTATTTTATTTTTCAATTTTATTTTATATATTTATTTATTTATTTATTTTTTGTTTTGGAACAAGTTTATACAAGCTTACACCCTTTTCTGGGAGAAGTTCGCCTTGTATTTAAATCTTTCCTCCAAAATATGTCTCTTTTTGCCTATCCTTTCTGAAGGGTCAGATAAACACAGGGATCAAAACCAGAATATTAGGGAAGGCTATGAGAAAAAGAAATAAATATGCAGTTCTACCTTCCCAAAGAAAGCTTTACACTGTAGGTTTAGGGTTCTCTTAGATAAAGATTGTGTTTCTATTTCTACCTTACCCTGGTGTTAGAGATCACTATCAAACAGTGAGATATTTCATTTCTACTGAGGGGATATATCCTTAAGACACAGGAATCTGATCATTCTAGCAGTGTCCATCAGCCTAAAATACAATAAGATGCTTCCTTAAGCTGTTTAGTGCTCTTTAAAACTTGTGTACCAGGGAAATTTATGGGAAAGATGTTCTTAATATTGCCCAACATGTACAGGATAGAGTGAAAAGAGCCTGACACCCTTGTTTCTCCAAGAGATTTTGTTATTAACAATCAATCCAACAAGGGAAACAAGAGTCAAACAATTGATGGCAAATAATTGTTAAGATTTTAAAAATCACTGAATATAGACTATATGAAGTTTGAAGGGATCCATAAGGACCATTGAGTCCAAAAATATCTTTTGTCATGGCTTTCACAGTAGAAACTGAGAAATTTGATGGTTTAGGGCTTCTCACCTCACACCTTGCAAGAAGTCTCTTTCAGCCCTATTTCTCAAATCCCCTGTTTCTGTGATGTTGAATTGCTCACCATTACATTTTACCACACTTCAGTCTGAATGATGTTGCATCAAAAATAAAAGACATTTGCAAGGAAAATTGCAGAGTAAAGCTTTAAGGATGCTTCAGAGCTTAAAACATCTTTAACAACTATTAATAAAACGTCAAAACAGGAAGATAAACAGCCATATTGAGCTTGTGCAGAATTAGTTTTTTGCTGATATTAAGAAAATACTGGAGCCAATATGTTATCTCTGTAGGTTAACATAGCAACATTTTTCACATGGAATCCAAGCTAGGCAACTTGAACTCACTAGGAGAGACTTTCCATCACTGCTTTTTCCTTTTTGTTATTCTCAATGAACAGTATTATCTTGTTTGTTAGAACTGGAAATTATAATGAGCAAGATAATGTGTGGGGAAGTATTCTCATTTGTTGAATGGTGTTTTTTAACTGCAGAGACCCCATTATCACTGGCAAGAAAAGTGAAGATAAACCCCTGTTGATTGGAGACTACGCTGGTGTCAGTGGTTTTCAAGTATATCATGCAGTCATGTAAGAGGTTTCTATTATCTCATAGAGTGCCAATGAGGATTAAATCTTGACACTGAAAATCCTCAGGGAAATGGTTTCTACTGCAAAATAATGAGTCTACTCATACTTGAATGTCTTCTGTCTCGACAGGGAAAAAAGCCTAGGACAAATTAACTTCAGTCCACCATTTAGATTCAAGTGATTGCTACTTTCCCAGTGTCAACTTGAACATATCAAATGTGATATAAAAGAGACAAAGGTAGTGATGTAATAAACCTTGCTACATCAGAAGGTTCCAGGGAATGTGCTTTAGGAGCATGGGTTCATTTAGGCAGCCCATGGCTTGTTTGATGTTCTTGAATCACTGACATAAGCAATGGAAGTCCTGAGTCCAGCTATTTTAATATGTTTGCTTCCTTCTGCACACACAAGGAATGACCCTTGGCTCATTCCTGCTGCTGTCCCTGCAGAGAAGGCATGAGAGAGCCCTGCAGAGTGCTGGGACTGCTGTACCCAGGAGGATGAGGTAATAGGATTGCTATTTTAATGACTGTTTGTAAAGGATTTACTGTACCGTTTGCCATGCTCAGTGGTTCATACTAAATAGTACCCAGCACATCCTTTCCAGTCTTTAAATAACTGCTAATCTCACCGGATGAATATGGTATACAATACAATTCTCTGAATTCCAATTTTGGAAATAGTCAAGCTCACCAAAAGTTCAGTAGGACCAGTTGTGTGCACAAATGCAGATCTAGCTTTCCTCATTTCATGCTTCCCCTACAAACCACAGGAGGCAGTTCAGTGCAAGTGCAAGCTAACCATATGGCAGCAGGTTAAGTGCAGGCAACCCACCCCTCCCTTTCGAACACCAGGAGACCTGGGACTACCAGCAGACAATGGAGCAAATACGAAAAAAAGTGCCATGAGACACTCCCCTTGCCAAGCCATCCCTTTAGTAACAATTAACCTGGACACTGGATACGGATCCAGTAATCTCTCTACCTCTCCCAAATGTAGAATGTATGCCCAAATGTAAAATCAATGCCCATCTATTGCCAGAAGATAAATCCCATTCTATTGCCTGAAACTATCGTGGTCTTGTGAGCCAGAGCCTTGCAAGACATCCTCTTAAGTTTTCAGAAGGAAAAAGGCAGGACAATGAACTCTAAAACTGTGGCATGCAACAGGTGCAGCTAAAGTATTGGCACGTATTTGGAAGAATTATAGAACATCCTGAGCTGGAAAGGACCTACAAAGATCATTAAAATCCAACTCCTGGCTCTGCACAGAACATCCCCAGGAACTACACCATATGCCTGAGAGAATTCTCCAAATTCTTCTTGAACTCTGTCAGGCTTGGTGCTGTAACCACTTCCCTGGGGAGCCTCTGGGTGAGGAACCTTTTTCTGATATCCAACCTAACCTCCCCTGACAGAGCTTCACTATGTTATTTGTGTCCTACCACTAGAGAAAAGATACCAGTGCTTGCCCCTCTGCTTCCTCTTGTGAGGATGCTGCAGATATCAATGAGGTTTCCACTTAGTCTCCAAAGGAGCAGGAATATGCTGAATACTGAAGTCCAGACTTTATATTCCATGATCACTTTTAGCTAGCTATAGTAAAGCAGAATAGAGAAAGCATAAACATAAATAAACATCTGAAATTTGTAGGAATAAAAAAATAAACAAATCCCAAATCAACCACTTACATAATGATTAAAATGGAGACAGGCAGGCAATTCACCTGTTACAATCATAAATTTCACTGGGGAGGAACCTAAAGCAGGTAGTTTAGCTTAAAAAAATGTGTGTATCAGTCCTAAGGGAGATAGCAGTGATCAACAAAAATGATAAATGTAGTTCTGGCTACAAAGAAACTCTGGGACTTGCTGTCAGAAGGAAACATCTGGTTAAAATGAAGAATAAGGAAAATAGGTGATAAAGCTGTAAGGGAAGACACATAGAGACAAAAAAGGAAAGAGCAACTAAATTGAAGAGAATATTAACTTTATAGGCCTGTCTTACTGTCTATAATAGATAAAAGTAACTGATGGCTGCAAACCTGATTTGCATACTGCCCAGGGCAATGAACCTCCTGCATGCTGCTATAATAAGTATAATAAAGACTTAAATTACATCCCAACACTCATCCAAAAAGCCCCTCAAACCACAACCAAACAAAAACCAAACAAATCTTGGGCAAGGCAAATGATGTAAAAGTTAGGAAAAGTTAGGAAACATCAAATGAAGATGGCCCCTGCCACCCAGACTTGGCCTTTTGAATGAATTAATACAGAGTTTATACAATAACATGCAATGATTCTTAGTCTTATACCTCCTGAGTACCTAGTTAACAAGCCTATCTGCAGTTCTTCCTTTCTTTTCACTGTTCATTTAGGGCACTGCATGAAGCAAATGATTATATAATTGAAGGCTGTATCAGAATGCACAAAGCTGTAGATTAATGCTGTACAGACAGCATTAAATCTGACATTTCCTACCACTGGAATGCTTGCCTTTGAAATTGTAGCTTTCTCCTCAAATTGATTAAGCCAGAGATTTAAATACAAAAGTCTAAATGCAGAAAAAATACATTAGCATTTGAAACTAATGATAATATCTAGGGTCAGAGCACAGGTTTTGTACTAACTTTGTATGATTAAGGTAATAAATATTAGTAGCAGAAACCAGAAACTGTCCTGTGTCAGGTCAGCAGTGCAGAGCTAGTGCAGTGCAATGGAGGCTCCCAGCTATCTGGACCAGGACCGTGGGAATATTTGGGAACAAGCTGCTTGCCTTCCAACAGAAACTAAGAATGGGGCAAGGTACATGACCAGATCCCAGTATGTCTTGTAGCACAGACTCAGGATGCTGCCAAACACGGGAGACTGAGGGCACTCAAATACCTGGCATATCAGACACCATCGTGTGAAGTGTTTGCTGAAGAGGAACTGAAAAACACTGTAGCCAGTTAGCAGCCTTACTATCTGCAGAAGATTAGGAAGATGAATTTTCAAGCTCCACTGGCTCTGGAGGGCAGATGACCTCGTGGTTATACACCAGGCTGTCAAGCTGGAACTGACTTCAGCTGTGGTTTCAGCCTCAGCAGAAGCAATAATTGGCACATTTCTGCCAAACTCTTGAGGTGTCCTGTGTAAACACAGAAAGCATTTTTTTTGGAGCTGTTTGTTGGGAGGCAAGATAGGACATTGATTTTCTAAAACTAAAGACTGAAAAAACTAGGACTTCAAAGCGAAATATTAAATCATCCCTTTACCTGATTTATTAAGTATCTGCTTAATTACTACTCAATCTGCCGATCTCCAAGAGTAATATTATGCAGCTCATATTCAGAACTTTTTTGTCAAATTCTACCTCATTAGAAAGGACTTAGAACTCCAGAAAAACTCTCACTTCTTTTTTTTTGCAATTAAATTTTTTTTATATTTGTGAAGTATCTGAGTCAGGCTGAAATATTTTTGTTTGCAGAAGTGACACGAACTTAGGCATCTGAGAACTAAAGCACACAACACTGAATGACATTGCTGTTTGTTCTGCTTCACCAAGGTGTGCTTTCAGATAAGAGTCATATTTATGACTTAATGATTTGTCATCCATTCTTTGTTGTAGTTTATCCATCAGTGAATGCTTTATGTCATTCATTTCAGCCTGTACAAAAAGAGTTGCTATTTTAAAACTCTGTCATAAATGTCTTTTAGTGTATTGTGAAATAGATACAGTATTCAGTAACTGAAAAGTGGTTGTATTCATCATTCCCAGCCTTAAAGAATTTAAACTTTTTGTCTAGGTGTCCATTTCTAGCCTACAAATGATTTATTAATTGTTGAAAAAAGATTCCATCTGGGTTAGCCTGAACAGTATAATTGTAAAGATTATATTCAGCATTCCCAACTGTTTGGGGCTGACACAATGTTATATCCCCCATAATTCTGAAGAAAAGGATCAAAATGTTAATGTTGTGGCCTTTAAAAGAAAATGTCAATTTTTATCATGTATTGCTACATTAGGAAGAATGTGAACTTGCTAACTAATAAAGTAAAATCTGTGTTGATATTGTAGATTTTACTCTTGTTATAGTTATTGCTGTGAGCAGGGAATAATGATATGTTCTCAAAAGTTCAAACAATTTCACTGTAACTTATTTTTAAATATTCCTACAGCAATCTCCTTTCTTTCTGGAAAATAATCAAGGACATGATAGATTCTTCTGCCTTCAGCTGCACAGCAGCTAACAACTGTGAGAAATATTTTCTTCTTTGTGTGGCTTGAAAAAAATCCCAATTTCAAACAAGCCTTTAATTGTTTTCAGAGATGAATGAAGTTCTAGTATGTTTTTTGCAATACAGAATTCTTTCATTCTATCAAGACTTACCATCAAAACTACAGTGGAAGGCTGAAAACCAACAGTATTTAATTTGCTACCATAAATGGTTTGGATAATATTATGGTACAATTTTGCTTCTTTGGAGGCAGCTAAGTCTAATTTTCTTCCATATTTTCATAGCTCCATATCAGCAAAAGGTTTTGAGCATTCTGTTTTTAGCAACTAGAGCAGAATTCCTTTAATGAATTGCCCTGCTTTCATTCTGCCATATATCTGATATTCATGCCAGAGTAACCTAGAAAATGACAGCAAGCTCCAAGCCACTACTGCTTTCTTTACTGATCCATGCTAATTGTATCCTGGAAAAAGCAAGAACCCTTTTTGTTTCAGGGTATGTCATAGCTTAACTGAGTGATTTTAGCACATCTGCAGCCATGTTTCTCATAGAACCCAAACTGCCAGCTAAAGTACACAAATAATTGGCACACCTGAACTTAGATCATGAACAGACACTCTGCTTCCTGTAAATTGTAAAGCCTGTAAGTAATCATGGTAAGTATAGGAAATTCGTAGTTTTCTGATACCCAGAATCCAAATATTTAATATAGCACCAGACATGGACTTCTAGGTAACAGTAAAAGACCGATCAAAAGCATCAACAGATGTTTCTTAGAGATCTCATGATTATTTTTTGCACTATGGCCAGACCTCCTGACTGAACTGCGTGTTTGGAGCTGCACTGTTCCAGCCTGACCAGATGAAAAGCCAGGGTGTGTTAGGAGAGACATTTCCCACAGTAGAGACTGGCCACAAACAGAGGTGATAGTAAATTTTTACAACACTTTACTCTGGCAAAAGAAAACAGTTACTATTTCTATGAAACTTTATTTCAAATAGGTTGTACTATATTAAAAAAATGAAAATTCAAATTCTTAACAAAACAACAATAAAAGCAAGTAAACAAAAATGCATCTAAATTGTTTCCCAGCAGAAGCTCAGGGAACAGTAAAATCAGAACTTTCTATGAACTATCTGTACTTTTGCTCAAAAAATAATCTGACAGAAAAATCCCAATTAGCTCTAGTTAAAGGTTTTCAAGCAGCAGAATGCAGCATCCTAAAAACTGTCATTTGTTAAAAACCAGATGAACCTGACAGTTTGGGTCTACCTAAGCCCCCCCAAATTTGTTATATCTGTTTGATCTGGTGGTGGCAGTGTGTACCTGTGGCTGAGAGGAAGTGCTAGAGGAATATTTTGAATTACAGAGGGAGAAGCGCCCATTGTGAAGGATTCTTGCCAGCCACCCCGACAAGGTTACTAATAAATCTACTGGTCACTAAGGTGATGGGAGCTGGTCTAGCAAATTCAGCTAGAAAGATAGAAAAATCTCCAAGAAAGAAAAGCCTCTCCTTTGGCTGTATATTCACAGCCTCACCTCACTTATTGCTTCTTGCCCTGCAAGATCCCTTGGAGAAGCCTGTTTCTCTTAAATGATGAAAACTGGGATAACAAACCTTGTCTGGGGAAAAAGCTGAAGGACAGTTAATGAGGTTATCTGGTTTTCCCTGGGATTATTAGGCACAGCCAGCCGTGAGCACAGAGGGCAGGTGCTGGGCTGCTATGTAGCTCCGGGTGTGAGCAGGGACCCACTGGCTAAATTAGTTGGGAGGAAATTTCTGTCTGGGTGTTTCTGTGGAGCTCGTTTGTCTCTGAAGCCACTCGCCTGGGGTGGCTCTGAGCCTGAATGAGCAGCCCTAAAGGTCAGGGGAGCTGGAAAAACCCACAAGGGGGATTTTCTTCTCTTGTTCTGAAAGGCGAGTGTGTTCTGTATCCTCGGGCTTTGAAAAAAAATCAAACAGAAGAAAACCAAAACTCAGGCACAAAAGACTGTTCTGTACAAGAAGTAGGAGTGGTTCTAGGGGACGGGGAGGAGGGATTATGACCAAACCCATCCATTCTCTATTCTCATCCCCTCAGACACTGTAATGCGCTTGGGCTGCCCGCGGAGTCCCGTTGTCCTCGTGTGCCAGGCCTGGACTGGCCCGGGAGGGATGGGGCCACCAGCCCAGGCCAAGACCCGGGGAGCTTCCACCAGCTCATTCCATTTAAAAATGAAAACAAAAAGCAAACTCCAGAAGTTGTCATTTCCTACTTCTCACAAGTCCACAATTCAAGCCAGCAAAAGCGATTTTGCTGAAAAAGAGATTTGTCTAAGAGTCAAAAATAGTTTTGAATCTGTCTCATGTTTCTTAGCTTACAGTTTTGCCTCTACCAATGCCACTACCCCACCCTTTGCATTCAGTCTTTCCAAGACTGCGAAACGCATTAGATTCCACTGCATTTGCAAATTTATCATTACAGCAGGGAATCTCCACAGCCACACATATCTGGGTGGTTTTTTGTTCGTTTGTTCATTCATTTGTTTGTTGTTTAAATTTATTTTTCCTGAGATATGAACTGAAAATCCTCTTTCAAGGAGCCTGTGCTCCATGAAAAAAAGACCAAATTTTGTGAGCTGCAATAATATCACAAGAGTTGTCAGCCACAATATGTTCTTAGGTTATTTATGTCTTAAAATATGTGGCAGGGGGAAAAACTTTCCTGGAAGGTTAGATTAACATACCACAGGATCTCACTGGTTTCACATCCCTGCTTGGGCACTACTATTGATCCTGAAATTTTTTCACAGTCCTAGCCATGGTTCTTTAAAATCCTGTATTTCCCCTCAGGTAAGTGTGCCAAATAGTTCATGGCATATGAGATTTCCATGTAAAAAACTGGTTTGAGCTACTTAGTAATAAATTAAACATAGCTTACAGCATGATCCAAGATTTGATCCATATTCTAAAAACAAATTTTCCTCTTTATTTACTATGTGGTATCATAGTGCTGGACCCTAAACAGTCACATAAAACTCTGTCTCTGTTAGGTAAAGATCAATGCCTGACTAACAGGTAGATAGTGATGCTCCATCCTTACCCATAGAAAGCTATCAAAATCTAGTTAAACCTTTTTTTACTCTTTACATGTATAACGTGAAATTTATATGCATAACAAATATAGTTTTCCACATGGATTTTTGCAAGTTCATACTCTGCAACATCTGAGAGGAGGAAATTCTGTATCTATTCGTGCCTATTGTGTCATCTGTTTCATGTTAAAAGCAATGCATTTTTTCCCCTTCCCAGATATTTATTCACTTAATTGGATTCAAGAAGTGGAGTCCTGCACATGTTGTGAGGAATTGGAAGTGCTGATCTGATGAAATCCACACTATGTGTCTTGGAAAATTTTATCTTATGTGAGTTAATAGTAATAAATCCATTTCTAAATAGAACAACTTTTAATGAGCAGAACACATCAGTTAACCTGTAACCTAGGGAAATTACTGATTACAAAGAAGAAAATCAATGAACATTTGAACATCCTGTCTGCCAGGATGCATTTCCTCTTATAGCTGTCACCACAAAAATTGTTCAGTGTTGTTGAGGGGACACCAAGAGTGAATGTATGTTTATGTAAACAGGAAGAAAGTGTTGAAGAAAGAAAGGCCCAAAATCCAGGTTTTAAAAGTAGCCTGTGACAGAGACAAGATGAACACAGAACTTGTTGATTTAAGTAACAGAGGCCACCATATACTGCTGCAGACTCCCAGGAATGCATGCTCATTTCCATGTTACTCATATTCTCTGCAATCAGGGCAGCAGCTGACTAAATGCATTTAAATGTATGTAAATGTGGAGGATCTCTGAAAGGATACATTAAGCCCAAGTTTATACTACATAACTCAAGCTGGAACCTGGTAAGACTTCCCCCTTGCAAAAATATGTTAGTTTAACAAATAAGCATGCACTGGTCACTGGCACATTTCAGACAATGTCAGGATACATATTAGTTGATTTAGAAAAATTGGCAAATTTAAGAGTTTAAAATATCTTGAAATAATTCTGTTTCATAGTGGAATAGCTGGTACATTCTTTGCCATGCTCTACAAGCAAGAAAGTTAATCAAAAGTTTGTCTTTCAAGTAAATACATAACATGTAACTTATTTAAGATCAAAATTGAAAAGTCAAGTAAATGAAAAGTATTTGATTTCCCTCTACTCTTATTTTTAACTCTGGATTTCTCTATGTATCTGTCAGCCCAAGTACAGAAATTCTTAAGGGAAATTCAGCAACAGCAGCTATATTTTTCAGTTCATACTTTACCTTAATAGAAACTACCTTTTGCATGTAAACACGTCTTAAGAAATACAAAATTAGAACTAGGGATTATTACCATGTTCATTGCTTTAGTGTTCAGCTCACAAGTCCATTTGGTCTGAATGAAAGCTAGTTCATGTCACATAGTGTTTCCTTACTTACTGTTTTTAAAATTGTTTGCTATTAAACACACTGATTTGTCTCCAGAACAAGAACTAAACTTGTGGTTGGCCATTTTATCAGGTTAGCACAGATTTACTGCCCCTCTGGGGCATGTAGAATACCTGGTGGTACTTTGGTACATATGCCAAGGCTTCTTCCAAGGATTGCCAGCCTTCAGCCCTAGCACTCTTGGTGTTTTTCCTCCAGCAGCCACCATCAGAACTCCTCCTGGGGTGAGGTACTTGTCTTGCTTCTCTTGTGGCAGCAAGAGCAGTTGACCAGACTTAGATCTGCCTGCTGTGAGGTTTGGAGACAGTCTACTTACCCTGAATGACCAAGGAAGAACAATCAATAGCAGCATGATTTGAGGAGTCAGATACTTTCCTTAAGGTCATAGTGGAACAATTGAAGTGCTTTACTATGGATGCTAACTGTGAAGCAGGGAGTACAATGCCTGTGGAATAGCAGACCACATAACTTTCTCAGTCTCGCCTGAGAAAGTGGCCTGGGAAATCATAAGGAGGAATTAAAACAGTCCTCAGAGACAGAAAACAGCCTTGCAGGTGCTGTTTGTCTGTTCCTTGTTTTCTTGCAAGAGAAGGTCCAGGGGTGGTGAACCCCACTGACCAATGATGGTGATGTGTTAGTTTACTAACCAATAAGAGTTTTACTTTTCTGTACTTTCACGTATCGGTCTATAAAAAAGACGTGAGCTAATAAACCAGAGAGAAATTCTCCTGTTTGACTCCAAGAGAGTCTCTGTCATTCTTCTCACCATTCCCAAGAAGGAAAATTTTTACCATGAAACCAGAAGTGGAAGCCTGAGCCTGACCGAACATGAACCCAGCAGCATTTGAGGTAACATATCTATGGATGATTTCATCAGGCCAGGCAATCAGTCTGAACCTATTACTGTTCATAATACTCTCCTCATTATGTTTGTGCCATTAACAGCCTAGCTTCAGAAAGACTTGTAAGAAAGAATATTTAGATTCTTTCCTAGGCTGTATGGATCTCTTGAATTGGTGAGAAAATTTGTTTGGCATGGCTGCCAAAACTTTCCTGGCTCCAACACTGCCTGGGACAGAGGAGGATCTGACTGCATGAGTTCAGGCTGGCACAGGAAATGTCCTTTCATTATTGTAAGATTAAGATTTACTCACTTTCTAGCATTTCAACATTATTCATTTTCACTCATCAGTGAAGATGTGCATGCAATAAATTAAAATTTTTCTTGCCATTAATACATAATTCAGAGGCATGTAGTGGCTCTGAGTATTCTCTTATTTATAAATATGTTGGCTATAGTGAAGTTACTCCAGGTTTGAAGTGGTATAAAATGAGGCCCAATGTATATAAACTTATATATTATTTATTGGCACGTCATTGGGAGTTATTGCTTTAGCTTGCTTCCTGTCAATAACAATACTACTTTGTAACTTGGAAAAGTAATAATCTTTTTGCTTTCATTTCCTTTGACAGGAAAAGCAAAATTATTTCAGTGCCATTTCACATGACTAACACTTTCAGAAGCACCAAGCAATGCAGTAATCATTTGGGATTGAGGAGATAATGCAGAAAAGAAAACATATATTCTGCAGATAAATATGATATATAGACTATATGCACAGAGAATAAGGGAAAAAAAGCAAGGAAAAAAACCAAATAATAATAGTGTTTCTGTGTAATGCTCTTCCAAATTAAATTGCTCTGATCTGGTGTCTCTCATGAATCATCACATCAGAAACTACCACAGCTAAAACAAGATTCCTTTGCTATCCTTAGTGTGAATTAAAACAGTAACTTGACCTTTTATTCCTGAGCTCTAGCATCAGCATTTGTCAAAGAAAAATAAAGATTTAATGTGAGCAGAGACATCCCTATGATTTTCAAATAGTATTTGAATTCTGCCTTGAACAAATGCAATATAAAATATTGAAAACATATCCTACAAAAGCAGCACTTCCATTTTATTTGAACTAAAATCATTCACTTAATTTAACCTGATAACAGTTAGAAATTGAAATGCTGACTGTTATCTAATTAAAGGTTCAAAATTGGGCTCTGAAATTCTTTGTTCCTGAGTTAGGCTGAACTATGTGTCTTGCATGTATGTACTCCCTAGAGCATAGGTATTGAGTTTACTGAAACATGTCCTCCATCCCTCTACTTCCAGGCCTTCTTGTTCTCAGAAATTCACCATGAGTGACATATCATGACATTAAGACATTTTACGTATGTAAACCTGTTTGGTAAAGTCCACAACAGAGTACAAATTTCACCAAATAATACAGTGTATTTACCTTTCCAAAGCATAAAGACATTGAAATGCTTGCAAGTACTCTTGGCTCAACTACTTAATCTTATTACCAGGAATGGAACCTGTCTGATTAAAAAAACCCCAAAAAACAAAAACCACAAAGTAAGAGTACTTTGGCTTCAAATTTTGGGGCATATTACTTAAATTGTACTTTAAAAAAATTATTAGAAGAAACTTACTGAATTTATACAGCCTTGATTTAGTCTGTGTTTCTGCTCCTGGAGTGCATCTTGCAGTTTTCAGATTTGATTCTCAATGAGTTGAAAGTGCTGGAAAACCTCTGTTCATTCTGAAGGAATTTGGGTTGAATAGAATTCAGGCTCCATGTTCTTGATGGAACAGGGTTTGGAAGCTTCCTTGTTATCTCAGGGGTCATTCAGCAAAACCTTTATCTGTGGCTTTGGCCTGGAGTCAGAAAACTTTATCAAATAAGTCTCCTGTATGCAATAAATCTTTGTTTCTTTTCAGAGACACTTGATAAGGCAGGCATGAACCAGGCAGAGTTGGATGCTGCACCAACAGAGAAATATTAATCTCTCTTCAATTACGCTGCACCTATGCTAATTTAACAGAAAATATAAATGGCTAGAAAAACTTGTGCTATTGAGTTGACTGTAGAGACATATTGAATGACATGTTTTCCAATTGCCAGAAAATTAGGTTGCCAGTTTACAGCTGTCATTCTTCTCAAACAGGTCTGATGAAAGGGACAGAAACTGTTTCAGCACACCTCACATCAGCACAGAAGGCACAGAGATCGATCTCACACAGTGAAAATAATCAAAGAGGTAGAAAACCCACAGCAATTTAAAATTATGGAATGTGAAAGTTTCTCTTCCAGTAAGGCAACAGGCTGAACTGGTAAGATGAGGTGTCAGAAGGTAAAAATATCTTTTTTTTTCTTACTAGGTTGCAGACAGCATAGAACACTAAGCAGCCTGGGAAGTATTCTGAAATCCTCTTAATTTACTGATATACATTAGTGTACCTGCAAATTCCTTTATTTTGGATGTTAGCCTATTAAAGAAAATGAATGGAACCTGGTGAATAATAAAAGGCTAATACAGATGAGATTACTTAGGTGACCTATTGACTCATGTAGCTGTTGTATCAAACAAATACAGATCCAGTCTAAAAGTGGATCCAGTCTAAACAGATCCAGTCTTAAAGTTTGTTATTTTTTCAGCTAAACAGTTTGCAGGCACACTAGAAGAAATGAATAAAAAGTTTCCATGCTGTCCATCACATGCAGAATTTATGCTGTGAGGTCCACCAAGCTCTTGGCTGATTCTGGCTCAGTGTTTGGAGCTAATCAGAAAGAGATTTACCTGAGCTCAGTTCAGACAGTTTGGCTCAGATTTCTTTAAACAGATGTGAAACAACTGACTCTAATGGGAGTGCAGATCACCACACTGCAGTTTTCATCCAGCTACAATACTGGTCCATGTCTCAAAAGAACTATGTGACATCTTTGAGAGTGTCTCATCATTCTCCATGATCTCATGAAAAAAACATTGACCGACCAGACAGTGTTTGAGGAATGTCAATTTCTGTCAAACTTTTGCCTTTTTCTTGGTTTCCTCTGAGAGGAGAGGAAACAACAATTCAAACAGCTAGTGCTGCTGCCATCAGTCCAGTTTCCACTTCTCTCCTTGAGTGTGGCTTAATTAAGCTGTTGCTGTTAAGTCCCTGATGGCAAGCGGAGGGGTCTGCAGGCACAACTTGCTATAAACACCAGAAATTCTAAGGAAATTCAAAACTGGCCTCTGTCCTTGCTAGCATTGGAGCTCAGACTATTTTGAATTGTGATTTTTTTATACTGGAAATATAATACATCACTTCCTTTTTTACTCCAGAGTGCAAATTAAGTGTTGTATTTAATAGTGTTAAGCAATGTCTGTGGGTTATTTTAAGAAAACCCAAAAACCAAAGACAAAACCAAAAATGAATGGAATAAGTTTTGCCCTTAGTTTGCTTTGTTTCACCAAAATGGGAAAAAAATGTGAAATAATTTGTTGTGTGCAGTGATCCTTACCTCCCAAAGGCGCTTCAAAACTCTTCAATGAAACGTCTTCTGTATTTGCAAAACAGTGAATAAAAGGCAAAAAATGCCATTCATAATTTATTTATATTTTGCTGTTGGCAACAGATGGGATGAGAGAAATGAGATGACTGTGTTGTATTTAAAATTACCATTAGTCTCAAATAAGGTGCTTATTTTTGTGAGTCAGTGTGCTTGCATTCATTTCAAATATATAACTTGCTGGTGTCAACCAACACACATTTTGATGTTGATTTATCTTATCTATGATATATGATATTCCAACAAATTTATTCTTAACCTTAATTTTTCTTAATCTCAACACTCAATTAAAAAATTCTGTTATGATCAAGACTTCTCCTTTTGAAGCATTTGTTATTATCTTTTCTTAGTAACATATTTACAGGAACTGAAAATAGCACATCTGACCGAGATGTATTAAAGATCTCAGGGCTGTTTAATAAGATTTTTTTTTTCTTAGCAAATACCTCTTCATAGACTCGCTTTACTTGAAGTTTTGTGTGTATGGTGGATCACCTACTTGTGGCCATGGCATCCTTTCCCAGAAGTGGAATCCAGTCAAGTGGCCTTGATAATTGCTAACAGCAGTTTCAAGATCACTTGGCAAAGCTAAAACTTGTCATGAGTAATGAGAGTGAATGTCCTTTATGAGCTGAAAACCTGGCTGCATTCATAAAGTGGCCTTTGCCTTCCCATTGGCAGTGCTGTATTCCTTTACGATTTGAAGGGATTTTGCTTTGCTACTCAGTTTTTCAACCCTTCTGGTACCACCAATATTCTGTGTATCCAGGTGACAAAGGCAACCTCACCTCCTGATATTTACTGAATAAAATACACACACACACAATCTGAAGATGGGGTGAAACACCAATAAATACTGGGAATTTTAATTTTAAAACTCTCTGTTAGACCATATCAACAGATTACTGAAAAAATTACTTGGCAGCAACAGCAAGATCCTCCTTGAAAATCCCTGCAGAGCTTGTTTTTGTTTCATAGCGGCAATATTTCTCTTTTATCCTCCTTGTTGCTGTGATCAACAGAGGGCAGTTGGGCTCCTTTCTATTTTCAGTTTCAATTAAAATTTCAAAATTGTTTTTGATTGAACTTTTGAACACACCGAAATGTGAAAGCGCCCCCGCTGTCGCTAAAATGGTCTGGAACGTGCTTTCTGGGCATGAACATTTCAAAGAGAAGATGCTGGTTGCAAGCAGCTCCACCTCCACTCTCTTCTCCAACATGCTTGTTAAAATCTCAGGAGGGCCCATTACTTTTAAATTTTCTCCTAGGTAAAGTCCAAATGGAGTGCTTTGATTTAATATCACTGATAACAAAAAAAAAACCCAAAACCCAAGCATTTGAACAACCAACAATTTAGGTACAGTCTATTGAATGAAACAAAAATAACAATCCCAAGAAGCTGTGGGAGGACAGGGCTTCAAAGGGAGAAAGCTCAACTGTCTAGCTGGAAGGAAGTGATTTTTGAAGATGATATGAAACACTTGTGATGCAAATTTAAGCACCTTCCTGACAGCTTTGTGTTGGGAATTGGCAGATAGAATCCTTGGGAATTCAGCTTTTCTCCCAAGCTAAGCAGAGTTGTCTTTCCTACCGAGAAGATTTTGGATCCCTAATTTAGTGCAGTTGGGGATATAACATGTGGCTTTCATCAGGCTGAGCTAGATCTTTCTAAATTCTCTTCCTCTTTAAGACAGTGTATAGCCATATATACATGCTATTATTGCTTGTGAATACAAACATTTGATTGGTACTTTTCAATTTTATTGTGCAACTATTTCTGTAGATTTGTGTATAAATACCTTCACAGAATGCTATGTATATAAAAAATAAATAAAGTAACAATCACCCAGGGCTGTGACCTCACACCATGAGTGTTAGTCACAGACAAAGAACCATTATGTTATGGTGCCAAGAATAAAAATCTTGGGGTGATTCCTGAAAGTCATAGAATTCTACCACATAATAATGCTTCTTATCTTAGTATATAGGGTTACAGATCAACACACTGTTCATGTCTCTTGTTGATTTGGGGGACTCAATGTGCATAAGAAATAGAACAAACTTCAGAAAGCTGGGATTCAAAACAGTGGGGTAAGACAGACTGGAACTAGTTAGAAAGCAAAAAAAAAAAAAAAAAAAAAAAGTTGTAAAATTGGGAATTCCTAAAATGAAGTGAACAGAATTTAACACATTTTCAAAAGCATTCAATTCAGGAGATTAAATCAGCTTCCTGAAGATGTCTAATACCTGCAGCTCTTATAAGAGTAAATATCCTGCAGTTCTTATCAGACTATGATTTCAGCACATCTGAAGGTTGTTATTAAGTAATTAATATAAAACTAAGATTTTCATAGTGATAGAAAATAATTGGGTAAGCAGTGAGGCACTTGTTACAACTGATGAAATAAAGTAATGAAAAACTCTGCCTAAAAGGCTTTCTGCTGATGACCACAACCAGCAGGCAACTGAAACCCCCCAAGAGCAAGAAAGGAAACCATGTTCTTCTCTCATCTGTTCTCCTGAAGAAGAAAACTGCCTTTAACCAGATTTAAAAAGAAAAAAAAAACAAGAAAAAAAATCAGACAAATATTTCCAATCCATCATTTTTTTGGTGTTTTCTCCTGTGTGGTTATAACAACCACACATTTTATGCAGCTATGAGATGTACTCTCTGTACTGTTCCATTTGCACAGTGCTGATGATAGAAGCACTTCAGTGTCGTCTTATAGATGATGTGGCAATGCTCAAATTGTAGAGGAATGGTTCCTGAGGGAAAGCAGGGGTAGTGAAAGGCTTTACCAAAGCCTAGCAAAAGCTCAGGCAGTTGTGAGGTAGGAGTGAGGTAATACCTGGCAAACTCAAGCAAGAGACTCGAAATACTTCTCTTGGTGGCAGGAATCTCAGATTCATTCCTGTGTTGCTGTTTTTGCCATGTTTCCAAAGACAACCAAAGAGAAAGCACTTCAGTGACAGTGAAAGGAAGTGGGTTTTTCCCTTTTAGCAACCCTTAGGGGTGCCAAAGGGTTGTTTTGTTTGGGGTTTGGTTTTTCTTTTTCTGCAAGTGATCCAGCAGCTTCAGAGCAGCAGACACTAAAACACCACCGAGCGTGTGTTGCTGGGAAACAACACACCACATCTCATGGCAGGCAGACAGACAGACAGGGACAGATCTACAGAATGAAAAGTTGAACCTGCGGTGCCAGCAATAAAGTGCAAAAAATTCCCTACCCTGCCAAGTGCATGGACAGTCACATAAATGCAATTGCTGCAGGATTTAAAAAAAAAAATAATTCTATGAAATGTGTATGAAGCAGATCCATTACCCAGGAAGCAACAAAACTAGGTTTTTGTAGCTCATTTAGCTGTAGAACGCAAATGAGAATATTTACACTCATTCTAAAAGCAAGAAGAAAATAATGTTCAAGAGCTAGTAAAAAGATTAAAGGAAGGAGATGCAGAGGATATTAATGGTAATTTCAAACGTATTATTTTGGATTCAGTAAACTAAGTGCCTGCACAGAGCTGTCAGCTGTTTTGTTTAAAAAGTTATACTTTATAGTGAGATGATTCTCCTGATGGCATCTCGTTTGAATAGGCATACCTGTTCTGAGTGACTTTATTCAGGTTATCACTCTCATGGATTTAAAAGTGAAAGACATTGTTTCATTATACTCTTTTGCTACAGAGCTTGATTTGCAAAATATGCTTTTCCACTTTTATAGCTCTAAAGGCCTCAATAAGACTTTGTGTCCTTAGATGAAGCATTAGCTGTTACTCTCAGAGGGCTTCTTCTTCTAAATTTATACACACTGAAAATTCTGCATTCTCATACCTTCCACTAAGTATTTTGAACATAATTAAGAAACTTTTAAAAACAAATGGTCAGCTCATTACTGGGACTCTGAGGGAAGCTTGTGGGGGAGATAGATGCATCTACCCCATGGTGTGCACAGGTAATAATTTAGTTCAGCCCTGTGCAAGTATTTCTCTTTTTGTTGAGTACAGGGCAGGAAAATACTACCTACATCTTAACCCCTGAGTGCCATTTCCATGCCATAAACACATCATCTAGAAGGGTCCATAAAGCATTCAGCCAGCTTGTCTTTGCACAGCAGAAGTTACAAGTATTTCCTAATGGGCCTAAGCTACGTTCCTTTGTTTGCATGTATATATTGAACCCCTCCTAGCCTGACTGTTTGCTTTGATGTTTCAGTAAGCGTGTCAAGTTCAAAAATAATGCAAAGAAAGAAAAAAAACCAAACAGATCTCTTCATTGCTTGAAGAGCTGCCTGTCTTTCCAGTTCTCAGACACCAAAAACGAATTCAGAAAAACTTCCTTCAGATTAAGGATGCAGCAATTCCTCAGAGAAGCTTCAAATCTAGTAATTTGATTTGTAGAGTCTGCATTATATTAGGAAAACCTGACACCCTTAATTCAAGAATTCTCTTTGAGAACAGAGACTAATGAACAGAATTGCCAATCTAAACCCAGAAATATAAGCCCAAATAGTTAATTTAAATTTAACCAGTGTCAAAAGAAAAAAAAATCCCAAGAGCGAAATGTGGCTGGATTTTACACAGCTCTGATTTTGCAATAAGTCTAACTTTCTCATTCAGTGCTGATGGCAGTCTGGACTGAGACCAGAGGCACCTGCCCACAAATGGCTCCTGTTCAATGGCAGAGCTGACATGGTTTAAAGCCGTTGATATTGCACCATGCCTTCTTTCAGGAAAGAATAAATCAAAAAACCTCTCTGGTTTTCTTTGATTTGCCACTTAGACTCTCACAAGAACTGCTACTGCTATTACATTTTATACTATCTAATGATTAAAATAAATTTTAAAATCGTTGAATAAACATGCTAATTGGGCTGGTTTCTGATCTGCTGTGCCACATCTGGTTCAGGTTTCAATCCAGTTCACAATTAGAGAGCAGATCTCCCTGCTTGCACTGAGTGCTTTGGCCACATGTGGGGCTTTTTTTTTTTTTCCTAATGAGCTGTCAACAAGCTGTCAAACGCTGATACAAATTAGAGAGGAGAGACAGTGAAGGGTTGGGATAAAGCACTGGAATCAGCCCTGTAAATGGACTCTTTCTCACAACTCACACACATGTGACTTTATCTTCCTTAGGGAGTAGTTAGCTGCAGTCATCCCTGTCAGTCCTCTAGGTAGGACCTATCCCTATGATTAGAGTCTCCAGGGATTTGGTCCAGTATGAAAGCAAAAATACATTGTTTTCTCTGTTGCCATCTTCCATGTTTGTAACATTTTTATATTTCTTTATTCACATTTTTACCCAGAGTATTTGTGCTCCCGATACAGGAGGGCTGGGATGATAACACAAGGGTAGATACTCCCCAGGAGCATTTACATGGTGCTTCATCAAGGCTCCTGCTTCAAAACCATTCTTCAAAACAGATAAACTGGTGTCAGTAGCAGCATCATTATTTACCAGCAGGAGATTAGATCTAGTGTCAAAAGCTGTGGTGGGTTTCTCTGAGAAGCATCTGAGTTCCCTTGTGCAGCCATCCAGGCTCCAGGGTGCACGTCAGGCTGTCATTGGAGACCTGGTACTCCTGACTGCATCGACAGCCAGCAAGCAAGTAAAGCCAGGCCTGGGTCCTCATGGGCTCCTGACTCAATACAGGCCAGTGTTAACTTCTGTGAATGCTAAAGACACTGAGAGCTGTCACCCAGCTTTCCTCCAGGGCTGCAACAGCCCAGACCCTGAGAAATTCAGTGTTTATGTGGCATAACACAATACCACCTTGTTCTTGTCCTGCAGTCAACTTTTGGAGCAAATGGTTTTGTCACTGAGAGCAGAAGGAAGATTTTCCCCTCTCTTTGTACTGACTCAAACACTTGGTCTGAACACATTTTCTTGGAGGGAAAAATCCAACTAGGCTGTGCAGTAGTTCCTACCTGAAGTAATTGGGTATTATTGGAAGGGCTGCTGCGAAGTATTTTGATAATGTAAGCTTGAGAGTAACATAAAGCTACAGTACAACTGCCCTCCTTTTATAGTACCATGTAGAAATGTGTTTATGTATTTTTTCATTTACATAAGCTGTAATGTTAGAGGAATGAACTGCATTACCACATTTCATTTAGCTTTCTAATGAGCAGCTCTGACCTTTATCACAAGCCCCCTTCCCACCACCAAACTCCATGTTAATAAAGAGCGGATGTGAATTTGAAAAAGGATCCAATTCCCCAAAGGTTGTTAAATAGCATGTTCTAGCACTCACTGGCTGATCTCCACAGGATAATTAATTCACCGATGAGAAATGTGTCTGCAGTTCATTTTTAGTGGACTGGGATTAAAAAATGTACTACAACTAACCTTCAAGACAGTCAGCTTTGCAGAATGATTCACAGTGGAGAAAACTTTGTTCTAACTAACTAACATTATTCCCAGTATGTGATCAGGCATTTTAATCAGTGTCTGGTTTCAAATCGCTTTGTCACACTCTACCAATGACGCATTACAAATGTGCAGGACTGACCCACAGGACTGAAACAATGTCAGTCCTTTGCAGATAGCAGAGGCTACAAAAACTTAAAACATTTGCTCACCAACTTCCTATGGTACAGTTTGAAGAAGGACATGCTCATGTTCATGCAGTAGATTTGAGCAGTGATATTGCACTGACACGGAAGCAACTGCAGGATGGGAGTTTCATTTTATGGAATCTTCTGCTACTAAAAGATGAGCTGTCAGTGAAACAAACGTGTCACCAGAAGTTGCAGTTGGTGCTTTATTCACAAGTGACAGAACAATAAGCCTGCCATACAGGCTTTGCCCAGTAAGCATTCGAAAGTACCTCTCTCCACCTTACACACTATGGCAAAAGCAACACATCAATGGGGTAATGTTTTTGATGCATTTTACCTGTATCATCTCCATATGCTTGAGATTTTTTTGTATTTTCATGCAGTCTCCTGTTGAGTTTAGAAACTTCTTGCTTCTAGCTATTTTAACCTCATCTTGGCACAAGAGAAAATGATAGAGTAATTCAGTGTACTTGTTCTTGCACAGGTTGAACATTTCCCATTGGTATGCACTCACCGCATACAGCAAGTTCAAGGAAAATAGCTTATAAGCTTCCCAAAAGGTAATGGGAAGAAACTGAACTCCAGATAATGCAATATTTAAAAATAAATTATCAAATTTGGAGCAGCACCACATGACCAAAGGATAGTAACAATATAATTTTTATGTCAAAAAAACTTCCTCAAAAGCCAACAAAAAATATGAAACACTGAATCTGCTACCTAGACTTCAGTATCATATGAAACTTTTAAATATATTTTGAAATAAATAATTATGGAAGAGATGGAAGCAAAACAAAATAAAAAGTCTAAAATTATTATTCTAAATTAATCAAAAAAATCTTTCATTTTCTCTACCTCTGGCCAATCTTATTTATCTTCAACAAAATAGCTGATGTGATATTGTGTGAAAAATTATTAGCAAAGACATAAGCTGTGTAAGAAGAGGTCTCAAGGGGAAGACACAACAGGTAGTATGAAGATATGTTCTAAGAAAGTTACAGAAGTCCCTCCTATACTCCTTACTGCTCTTCACAAAAACAGGTGAATTTGCTGATATAATTTGTGAGGACCCCACTCAGCAGTCACTGGCAAAAAGCAAAACAGAATACCATATAAAAAATGTCTTTAAAGACCAACACAAATTAAATCCCACTGTAAGTGGTGAGGAAGTACTGGAAATCTTGTAAAAGCTGCTAAGGGCTACAGGCCCTCCATAGAACCAAACTGGACCACAGAAGATGAGTTTGTGTTCCAGCTGGCCAGCATGATGAGGAAACGGCTGTGTGAAGCTGCTATGAGGAAACAAAAATCTCCTTACAGGGAAGGTTTCTAGCAAAGGAAGGCAATATCATTGTCATTCTTTAGAGCATCTATCTGCTAGAGATAATGTGGAATGTTGCTTGTATCCCTTCTTCCCCCGTTCAAGAAATGTGAACTCATGGTGTCAGAGGAGCAGATGAGAAAACGTGTCCAGAAGAACAGCCAGTATATTTTATTAGAGATTTGAGAAAGTGAGTTTCATTCTAGCTGAAAGAAAGCTGAGAGAAAGTGATTGCATTCTATAAATTCACAGGGAGGGTAAACACTAGGGAAGAGCTGTTTAAACTAAAAGGCAATGTTGGCATAAGAACAAAGGAGTATGAGCTGGCCAAGAATAATTTTAAGATGGAAATTAAAGGAAGGTTTTTAACAACGAGAACACTGAAGTTCTCAACAAACCTCTCAGTCTGGCTAGGAGAAATACTAACTTGTTTTAAGATGGTGCTTGACATGCTTATGAAAAGAGCTATGCAATATGGAGGGGGAAACTCAGTCACCCAGGAAACTTCTTTTGTCCCATATTTCTATATCTTAGGGGTCAGTGTGTGGAAAAGAAGAATTTTTTTTTTCTTTTGTCATGACCTATAAAACTCTAGTTAAAATAATAACAGGGAAAGAGTTACTGGGTTTATACTATGACAGCTTCTGAGCTGTAATTTGGGCAATGAATGTCCTAAAAAAAACTATTAAGTAAAAAAGATGAATGGAATTGCAGAGTACTATTTTCTGGAAAAATCTCCTCTGGTTGTTGCTGAATCATTAGAACACACAGCAAGGAAACGTGACTTGCTCAAAGTGTCAGTGCAATTGCACGTGCTATTTTAGATTTACTAGGACTATGTGTCTATGTGAAAATGATTTTACACTGTAGAAAACAGAAGCAGCAGCCCTTGCAACAACCTTATTCTTAGCTATCAGTTTGTGTACCTTTACTGCATGGAAAGAAATACAACAGTTTAATTAAATTTCATAAGGTCAGTGAAATGCCATTGTTTTGACAATCAGCTGTGATCACATAAACCTGGGGGTCCAGATGGCTGGCTGTTTAATGGCAACACTGCATTGACAAATTCACCAATTAGATAGACATTAATATTACATCCTTTCAGATTCTGAGCACAGCCTGACCTCGCTGAAGTGGGCTGGTATCTTGCTTAATCCCTCGTGCATGCTCACAGAATGTTATCGTGCTGCTATAGTGGGTTCATCCATCAAAACTGCCCTGGCTTCTCAGCATGCTGAGCGTTATTGGGTTTGTAAAAACAGATGTCGTAACATCTCTGCTGGCAGAGTTGTGCTCTCTCGAGGGACAGCAAAAGAAACCACCCCCTCCACACATGCTCTCACAGACCCACATGCTGGGGGCACCGCTGTGTGGTGTGGATCTCCCCTGGCTGCGCTGCGCCTGACAGGGAAGGGAAGACCCCTGATTTATGGGTGCTCAGAGGCATGCCTGCCTTGGTGCAGACAGATGCCCCTCTTGCCAGACATGATGTACTCCTTACACCAAATTTGCTTTTTTGTCTTTAATGGCTCCAAATATACCATGTTGAGAATACAGAATTAAAACCTGCATTAAACTGCAGTGGTATTGTCTTGCATGGAGCAATTCCTCTGCATTACAATGAGCTCCTGGGGACAGAACCCACTTTCCCCTTCACCAGCTCTACGGCCAGCTGTGCCTCTGGAAATGTCGGAATCCCAAGATCTGATGGTTTGACTGAAACAGGAGAAGAAGCAATGACACCTGCCAATGCTCACTTGTTTCAAATTACCTCCTGCCCCTGCCCCCCATCTTTTTTTTTCTTTTTAATTCAACAGAAAAAAGTCTGTTGTTTTTAATTAAATTTCATTATTCTCCACTGTCTTCCCCAGGGCAGTGGTGGCAATGATTATACACCTACAGCAACACTTACAGCCTTCTCTTATATGAGAGCGATCTCAAGCAAGAAATGGCAGTTTCCCTAATGCAGCTTTCCACCAGGACATCTCTCATGTCTGTGCTTCTCCTGTGAAATAATCCTTTCCAGTTTCCCACCTGGAATACTTGTCCAGGGTACAAGAGATATGGACAATAAGAAAGTGAGGCAGTGTGTGTGGGTATTACTACCTCCTCAATTATACGGTGATTACTCTTTGAAATCTTTCCTTTGAGAATGTGCTAGTCTGTCCTACTTTCTGCAGTTAAAATGAAGACTGCCACTGGATTTGGTGGCTTCTCAGAATTAAGTTTCCCAAGTTTCTCCAAGTATAATGCTAAGACAACCATCATTTGCATTTTTAAAAATAATTTTGAGTTGTCAGGAGGGCATTGCCTCAGGAGTGCTAGGCTTAATGACAACGGAAAATATGTGCTCTATTAAATGACCACAACAGGAGAAATTGATATCTCCTTGATATCTCCTTGAAATTGATACTGTAAACACTGAAAACTAACATCTCTCATGTGTGATGAAAGTGTTCACCTCAAATTTACACATTCTATTGAAAAAACCAATCTCCATACAGAATTTATCTAGCAGGTATGTTTTCAGCTTTTTCACTGTTCTTATTCACACAAGACTATCCTGAACTGGTTTATACCTGTGATAGTCAAAATTACTTTCTGGTAAGTTGCCTGGTATCAGTGGCCATGGGCAGAAAGACATGTTTCATTGAAAACAATGGAAGAAATTTTCAGAAAAGACTGCTCAACAGTATTTTGAAGGACTTAGTGACTTTGTATTCTATTGATAACCCTAGAACAAAAAGAGATATTAAATATCACGTTCACAGCAGTGTAGTTTTCCTTACAGAAGAGTAAAACTTCACTAAACTATACATGAACTTAAATTTAGAATAAATGTGATTTTAGATTAGTTCCTGTGCATCTTCAGTAAATATACACTTATGTATGTATTTACTTATTTATTTAGAAAAGAGACACAGTCAAACAATCCATGAAATAAGTTTTTTTGCTGATAAATACACAGTCCCATTATGTACAGGAGTAATTGGCTGCTTGCTAGTCCCAAAAATATTTGAAAATCTTGAAAAGCCTGTAATTATTTTTCTGATAATTTGCACTAGAAGTGTGCTCTTCACATAGCTTACTGTGATTTAAATGAACACTTAGAGGCTATGTGGAGTAAATGGGCTGAGTGAAGGATCTGAGAACAACTTTAGCTTGTAGAAAGTATTCAGCAATGACTTTCACAAAGCACTGACTCATAGCTGGATTAAAAAAAAATAGAGGTGTTTAGTTCCCTTCAAAATTAATGAGATCTGTGTGATGCTTTTTTAGAAAGTCTTTTATAGTCTAGAAACTAATTTTTTTCCCTGATGTCACAGATGATGACTGCTATACTTAAAGATATTTTATGGTATAACTTTAATTTTAAAAAGCCCAAAAGTAGCACAATGTCTCCACCAGGCAAAGCTAATTATGTGCTTGTGCCTCTGGATCTGTACATACTACAGAAGAAAAGTGTTATTTAACATGAAATAATTATTTAATGATAGGTAACAATAGGTTCTATAATAGTCTTGTATTTCAAGAAGAATTCAAAACCATAAAGTTAGTCCTGTGAATTTTTAATGTTTATAGAAAATGTCAAGGCAGTTACGAGAAATCTATAACTTTAAAGTTTTTGAGATAATTACATAATTTTATTATGTTTCTTTTTATTTCTTGCACGTAGCAAGCTTAATTCTGGGTGGGGTCATAAAGTGCAGGGAGATAAAGACTTACAGTAAAGCAGATGCAATTCAAATCTTAAATTATTCATGAGTTCAGGCTTCCAATGAGTTTACAGCCAAAAGAGAATACAAAAAAACTTGACTTCTTCTGCAAATAGAAGGAACAAAACTCACACTCTTTTAGATGCACACCCAAGTTCTGCTTAAAAAAAAAAAATAAATCAAACCCCTCCCCCCAACCATAAAATACCGAAGTTAGCTGCTTAAGTGTGATCCCTAAAATTCATCAGCTGCTATAGTCAACAGAGAGGTGTCTGTGTCTGTAGCTGAACCTCTCTGATAGTGGTCAGAGGTGAATTATTGGATGGAAGGGCAGTTTTCTGTCATGCCATGGCAATCTTTTAGGCAGAACTGATTACCGCATATTTAGACTCTCGTTGACCTCCTGGGCAATGAATCACCGTGACTTCTGAAACTCCTGTTTCTGGAGATGCTCTTCGGGTTCTGAGCGATCAGTCACAACTTTGTCCATCCATTAATCACAGCAGATTATTTTTAGCTGCACCCGTTCTGCTTTGCAAGTCTAGTTTCACATACCACTTCCCACAAACTACAAGCATGCCATGACTAAACAGGCTTAAAAGCTCCTCAGATACACTCTTGCTTTTCCAAACTATGAAGTCATCACTTAGACTGCCACAGATGTCCAAGAAGACACCATAGATATTTTCTTTTTGATGTTAAGATGAAGTAGAAAAATATCCCCATCATATATCTTCAAAAGATATCATGTTGGAAATACCTCTATTTGCAGATAAATGGCTAATATGCAGCCATTTTATGTGAGCAAGTGGTATTACAAGAGAATTATTGTCTCTTTTTAAGATATCTCAGCATAAGAAAGCAGAATGTTTTATACAAATATCTAAAACCTTATTTTAGATTTTACTCTCTTCTGCCAACCTCCTGAGGCTGCAGCTCCTCTGTAGGAAAGACAAAGAAGGAAGAAAGAAACAGGCAGCAAGATCAGAACAAAAAAGGAGATACTTCCTTAGAGGGTAGTGATGTACTGAAACAGGTTGTCCAGAGAAGTTGTGGGTGCCCCATCCATAAAAGTTCAAGACCAGGTTGGATGGGGCCCTGAGCAACCTGATCTAGTGGCATCCCTGTCTATAGCACAGGAGTTAGAGCTAGATGATCTTTGAGGTCTCTTCCAATCCAAACTATTCTATGATTCTGTGAATCTGTGATATTTATTCACTTGCTGGGCAGAGAAACCGTGAAACTCATTGTTACAAGGATGTTGCACAGGCATTCTGAAAGCAGTTTTAGTTAAATTAATGGAAGAAAAATGCATCAGTGACACAACCCCACAGGCCCAAACCCTTGCTCACTAAAACACAGGTTGATAGATAATGAAATGATTCCTTGGGGGCCATGACAGTGTGTACTTGCCTTGGTCATATGTTCTTCATACAGCACATGCTGCAGGTGATGGGGAGAGGAGAAAGGCTGTAAAGGAACTCTGACCCCATGTGCTCGCTGTGTAGGGTCTGTCACACAGATCATGAAGGAGATGTGGACTTTGGGGGCACATAAAAGAGTGACAGGACAAGAAGAAATCAGTTCACTTTGCTCTTACTCTGAGTAATTCTTCCATTTCAGATGTCTCAAATCTCAAAACCTGTCTGTACAAAAGCTCAGCTTGTGTCGCTGAATCCATCCTCTCATGCTGTTTCTGGTTGTCTGCTTCAACCATGAAGTGAGTTTCAGACTAGAAACACCTTTTTATCTGTTAAGGAGGTGAAACATTGAAACAAGCTCCCTGCAGAAGATGCTAAACCTCCTGCCCTGACAAGTTTTAAACCAGGTCAGAAAAATTTCTTCCAGGGAGGAACAGAGCACATTTTGTCCTGGAACAGAGGGACTGAGTAACCTCCTACATTTCATTGTACTTGCTTTGCTCCAGAGCCCCCGTTTCTTTTTAAGTCCACCATTTTTTAAGAAGAATGCTGCCCCCTCTCTTTTTTCAACTCAGCCCTCACTTGCCAAGGCTGGCAGAGGCTGAAGAAACCAGTGTAATCCTGTAGCTTTTACACTGCCCCATTTTATACATGGCTTAAAAGGGGCTGCAGTTATTCTAAGTTATTCTTAGATTTCACACATTGTTATTATTGTACCTGTATTTTATATACAAGGACTTTCCTTTAGAAAGACAATTAGGCAATTAATTTAGCTAGATCTGATTATAACTCCCTGGAGTTTCAGAGATAGATTTTGTTAAGGATAAGTAAAACTGCATTACATCATGCTCTGCTGAATTCAAAGTGCAGCACTCTGAGTGCCACCTGCTTTATGAGGTCCCTCACTTCATAGGAACCCCATTACAAGACAGATGCAAAGTCTGTGTTCCCCTCAGCAGTCACACAAACAAGCACTTGCTGCTTTCTCTGCCTGCTGTCAACCAGGAAGATTTGCTGCTCTTAAAGAACAGCTGCAAGAGCCAAAGCACTTTGTTACTGAAGAGAAGTCTTTGCTGGAGTTTATAGCTGAAGTCTGAAGGCAAACAGATGTTTTTTATCTGTGATCTGGGGTCTGTGCAAAGTTCTGCAAATAAGGGATCACGCTTTCTCTTACACAACCAAGAGCAAGTAGGTAAATAAATGCAGCTCTATCACCCAACAGCCCCCATAAAGGTCAAGCTGTTCTTGGCTGTTCTCTCTTATTCTGCGAGGGGAGTCTATTGCTATTTCAAGGTGTGATGATATTCTTCTTGGAAAACATCCTGTCTCCCTGGGAAACAAGTTCAGATGTAGTCCTTAGCACTGCTGATGCAAATACCTCACTGCTATCAAAGTTTCTCTCTCAAAATACATTTTTGCCTGTGTACAAAGTCCTTTCCCCCAATTAGGTCCTCAAAGAACAGCAGCCCATGTAAGTATGTATCTCACTGCCCCAAATTCATCCACAATAAATATATCTCTCTGTCATTTTTTTTCCTATAAACAAGCTCAAACTTTTGTTCTGAATGCTTATCACTGGATATGTCTCTCTCATTTTTTCTCATTCCTGATTTGGACAGCACTTTGTGTGCATTCCATTAATGTTGCTAGCATATTGTTGAAAATAAGTATCATGAAACTGCTACATAATTTGTGCAAACAGTTCTTCCCAATCCCTTGTATTCATAATCCTAATACATTGTGGTATGCAGTCATATTCTTACAAAAAAACAAGTTTCTGTATTTGAATGGAGATTCTCCTCCGTATGTCTATTTTTGTAACCATTTCCACCATTTTCTAGTTTGGATTCACTTTTTCTGAGCTGTGTGCTGACTTTTTTTCTAGCAAATCAGATATTGGACACATAAGAGCTGGAACATTTACTTAAATGAAAAACTTTTTACTCCTATGGTGAATATTTTGATTTTCTGTGTCACTTGGTATCTAGTGATTCAAAAAGAGTCTCATTATTAGTTATAGAACATCAAGCAATTAAAACATCAAACAATTAAAGAGGATTGTATTCTCTTAATCAAGCAAGAAAACTGTCAGGAAAACAGTTGATCTTGCATCCTCTGATTAAGAGAGTCTGGCTTTTCATAGCTTTTAAAAATAAACAAGAACTGCTACAATTATATAGATGGTGGTCAAATACAGAGCAGACTATGGCTTTGCCTTCTACTGCCTGTGAAGATATTACTTGTTTGCCTTCCTTAGATAAGATCTAATCCTGATTTATGGACTGAGTGTGCCAGCTAACTTATTCACTGGAATAGTCCTGGCTCAAATTTACATGGAGGATCTTGTTGAAAGCCTGGGGATCCAGATGGGGAGTATACACAGCAGTTCTGAGTTTACCAAGACCATTCTCTGGTATGAGTTGTTTCTCATTAGCAATTGCACAGACTACCAAAGGTACTTTATTGAAAGAAGTAGAGCAGAAAGGCTCTGAGGGGGAAAAAATATTTTCTGTTTCTCTCATAGTTACAGAAATTCTCATAGAAGTGAGAAATACAAATTACTCTCCTGCAACGTGTTGCAGAGCTTACCTACTTTTCTCCTGACTGAAGGATCACTGTTTAATCTTTTCCTGCACCTTAAGTTTTCAGCATTTTTACCATTTCTATGGCCTTTCCCTGTACTGTTCTTGATGGTTATGTGTTTGTTTTGTTTTGAAGATAAATAGAAGGAAGTATGGCTCTGACCTGGCACTCAGCCAGAAAAAAGAAAGCCTGCTGACAAAATTATTTCTTTACTTTACCTGCTGATTATTTAATAGAAAATATATCACTGGAGTAATCACATACTGAATTTTGCCTGGATGAGAATTTCATCTGCATATTATAGACACAAGGTCCAGGGAAAAGATGGCTCGTAAACAAATATAATAGATGAAATTTTTGCTTGAACTACACTAGGAAATATTTAATGAAAAAAATTAGATTTGCATAACAACAAAAAACCTTTACCTCTCTTTGGGAATCTTGTTAAGCTCCATATTGAGAAAAAAAAACCTATGGATGCCTGGTTTTGCCAGCTATTTCTTCCTGAACACTACCATGAATTAGTGACTTGCAGAATGTTCCCAATGTTGCAAATATTCCACATGAACCTTCACAGAAAAAAAAGGATTATATATCTTTTTTTGGTATGATCCATGAAGATCTTAGAAGTAAACTGAAAGAAAGTTTGTACAAGTCACTTATTTTGATTGTGGTAAAACATCATTGGTATAGTTGAAACAGACATGATGCAATCCCCTAAAACATTATTAGTAGTAATGATTTTAATTTTAGAAATTATCCAACTGGGTCAAAAGAATGATAAGAGTTTAAAGTTTAAAAACTTTAAAGAAAATTTTATTTCACTAACTTTTTTTAATGTTTTGATTGTTGTTACCTGATATGTGTATAGCATCCTCTCTTTGACAGATTGTTTTTTAAGATGCCAATAAAGCCAACTTGTGCTTACCATAAAACCTCCTACCCCAGAAAGAGCAATAAGCAAGTCCCCAAATGGTAATAACCTCCTAGCAGATACCTGAGTGTAAATAGTAATACTGTAAATAGAATTAGCATCACCAGGCTCTCCTTTAGAGACAACATTTGAATATTTTGTCTATATGCAGCCATTTATTGAGAGAAATGGTATAAAGCAGATGTAGAGCATTGCCCAGGACATTGAGGGCTGCTGTGAAAACTGAGGAAAAACATGTACATTCTAGGAAACCAAAATAGCTGTTAACATAAGGCCTGTTACCCATCTTGAAGACTGACAGGCTCTGAGCATAAAGGCCAAAGGGTTACAATAATGAAATAGCTAAACTGAGAGAAATGTTTCACATTGTGTTCCAAAAAAATAATTAGAATCTCTTGATGGAAACCATATGCAACAATAATGTGGGACTTTGTGCATGGAACGTGGCACCAGAAGAGGGAAATAATGACAGTACTGTGATGTGGTGGCAGAGATCAGCTCAGAAGGGACAGCAAGTGCGGAGTGAGGACACGGTGGCTGTGAGGGAAAGAGTCTGGTGGGAGGAGGAAGGAAGCCATGAGATTGCTGGGAATACAAAGACTGGCCACAAAATCAGGGCAGAGCCAGTACCACTGAGGCTTGGCTTCTGGCTTTGCAAGATTCAGCATCCCTGGATGATGAGAGAAAGTGGGTTGTGGGTGACAATATGTCACACCAGTGACAGGATCCTTCAGTCACCAGTGCTTGGACCCAGTAGGGACATTTTGGTCCCCCCTACGTGCTGGGGAAAGCAAAACCCAGATAATTTCTTTTTAGGTAGTTTTATTAAAGAAATGTAAAAAAAGTGCCATTTTACCACCTGGTTTATTTGTCTCGTGGTCTTTTGTAGGAAAAACCCCCTGTTTTCTTGTTGTCTTTTTGTTAATTAAGCTTTAGCAGTTTGAATTTTTCTCTGTATTTTAATCTGATGGGATTTCATGTCACTGTTTGCTGCAAGACCTGGTTGTTTAGTGAGTTTTGGGGGAGAAATGGAGCTGAAGATGACTGATATTTATATGAGGAATGGAATATTGCTTAGCTGAATTTTTAATGTACTGATTACTGTTCAGTGGGGAGCAGCTGCTGGTTTTCTTATTTGATTGCATTTTTAAGTTCAGACTTGAAGTCAGATTGGTCTTCATTGGGCTATAAATCTAAAAAAAAAATCACAGGACAGAACAAAATATTAATTACAATGACTATTTCATTAATCATTCACAATTAATTAATCTACTATCAGCTCTTTCATGTGCACCTTAAACCAAATAATGTAAACAAGAGATATGGTCTATGTCTATCAATTTCCTGTTGTGGAAAAGGATAGGACACAAAGATGGATGTCCTATTCTTGGCACATGCTAGCATGCAACTCCACCTTATAAAATGCCTGAAAAATGTTTCTAGGAGTGGTCAGACTAAATCATAAGTACTTACTTATTTCTGTGTCTGTGAGTTTAGAAGAAATAGCAATGATGCTTTAAAAAAAAAATCCTACCATAAACTTTCAAGATATTATCATTGTTGTTGTTGTATTCTGTCATGGGATTTAATTTTTAAAGTTTGATTTGCACTTTTAATGTCCATATGAATAGGATAGGAATTTAATGCATCAAGATTTTGTAAAAGCAGAATCTTAATCATGCTAAAGATTAAGTGAGATCTGAGCTGTGTCCCTTTCACCTAATGCACACATTACACAACAGTAGACTTATTGAATTTAGCAGACTGCTATGAAATTACAATATTCATAGAAAACAAATTATAACAAACAATCACAACGCTGGAACCTAATTCCCAGCATTTTCTGCCCCCCACCTCCTCCAACCTCCCCTTCATCATCATTTATGAATATTTCAGATTCCCTTGGCAGAATTTGGATTTCACCTATAAATTAAATTTCTCCATCTGGATTATTATATATTGACTGTTTAGCTTGGGCAGGGATATTTGCATTTACAGACCCAAACTCTGTCACCCTCCAACACACCACAAGCCATTTCTGTTTTTCAGCTATACCTGTTGATACACAGTTGTTTATAGTTATATGTATAAATAGATATGTCTGTGCATGTATATGTGAATACTGATAGTTAAAGAATAAAGGAAAAATCTTATAGCTA
Source organism: Parus major (assembly GCF_001522545.3). Lineage (NCBI taxonomy): Eukaryota > Metazoa > Chordata > Aves > Passeriformes > Paridae > Parus > Parus major. The sequence goes on from NC_031769.1 coordinate 103,111,857, forward strand.
ATGCAGGTAAAAAAAGATTAAAAAGAAACAGAATGAGTGCTTGATGAGAGGAAAACTTCTGAATGGTTGAAGGAGGAGTAAACTCATCAGGAAAATGCTCGAAATTGTGCTGTTTTGAACAGTCAAGGTGGGGGCTCTGGTGTCTGGAACAGCAAGTGGGTTGTGACATAGAACTCTGCATCATCAATGTGCAAAGGAAAAAAGCCTTTCACTCCAATAACTATTCCCATCTGCCTTTCTAAAGTCACAGTCAGAAATACTTTTTAAAGCCTGGCTCATATTTTTAGCATTTCTGTAGATGAAATTCCTGTTAATAAATTCTGATTTATAAGACAATAACTGAGGAGAAAATTAAGTCAGGTAAAATAGGCTTAAAAGATTTTGTTTTCTGGCAAGATAATCTGGCAATACAGAAAGGTGCTCCCAGCAGGCACTAGCAGATGAAGATAAGTTTATGAAACAACATACATTTTCTTTTTTCCTTAGTGTGTTTAAAGACTTTGAATTAGGCAGAGAGATCTTCCAGGTAATAATGACAGAGCTAAAATTGGGAGTTAAGTGCATGCATTCAGTTTACCTCATTTTTGTGTAGTGATGCTCATCTATGACTTCACATTAAGGCTTGGTCGTAAGCAAATACTCTGAAGGGCTTGGAGATGGAAAGCTGCTGTCTTCTATCCCCTGCACCCCTCACATACCTAATTGCATTTCCCTAAATATGAAACAATGTTGATGGAAGCATGTTGAGCTTAATTTGTGTTTATGTGTTTCATTGTCATTGTTTTAGAGATCATTTTCTTCATGGTGATCAAGGGTAGAGTTCATTTCTTTCACTGGCTAGTAAAGGGATTGATAATACAGAGTTGTTTTTGCTTTGTTTGCTTTTGCTTATAGCTGAGCAGGGCTTACACAAAGCCAAGGTCTTTTCTGCTTTTCATACTGCCATGTTAGTAGGGAAGTTGGGGTGCCTGGGAGGCTGGGAGGAGACATAGCCAGGAAAGGAGACCCAAATGAATATTGCAGACTCTATGGGCATCATGCTTAGCATATAAAGTAGAGGCAAAAAGAAGAAAGGGGTTTTTTTGGAGTGATGGCTTTTGTCTTCCCAAGTCACTGTTATGCATGATGGGGCTCTGCTCTCCTGGAGCTGGCTGAACACGTTTGCCCATGGGAAGAAGTGAATTCATTCCATGCTTTGCTTTGTTTGCCTGCGTGACATTTGCTTACCCTATGAAACAGTCTTTATCTCAACCCATGAATTTTCCAGCATTTACCCTTCCAGTTCTCTCCCCAGTTCTCTTGGTTGGGAAGTGAATGATCAGCTGCATGGGACATGGTTCATGGCTGGGATTAAAATACAACACCCTGACAAAACCATCACACCCAGTTGTTCCTGCTTTCCAGGATGCTGTCTTTGGACAGCTTTTTCAAACGTTGAAAATAAACATCTTCTTCTAATAGAAGAAAAAAAAAAAAATAATAATAATAATATTAAATGTATCATCCTGATGATGATCATCAGTATTTTAAAACAGTAATTCAAGAATATTCCAAGGAATTGTCTTAAAAAAAGCTGTCAAATTTATAAAGTGAAATCATCCATAATAAGACACCATCCATCATAGAGGTGCCCACCTCTGAGATCCTTTGCTCCACTGTTTTGTTGAGGGTTGGTTACTGACTCTCAACCCCTTTACTGAAAAAAACCCAAGACTTTGATAGATATCCTTGGCAGAAGTTCGTTTTTCCAAAAAACAGCTTCTATACTTAAAAAAAAAATAATTCCAAAATAATCATATTCACAAACCAACTGTTCCTGATGAGCAGTAAGAATCAATAACATTTCCAGAATTATTCCAGTCATTTGTGAGTCCTAGATTAGATTTAATATTCATATTTTTAGTTAAAAATAATAATATCTAAATCTGACAGAGAAAAACAAAAACTATTTCCATATCTTCATATTCCTATTTTCTTTATTGTATTACCAAGGGACTGACTTTATCAGTGAAAGGGAAAAACCGACTGTTGAGCCTGTTGACCATGGCTACTACGAAACAAAAACATATCTTAGCCATTTACAGGATAAATTTTCTCCTAAGCATAGCATGAGCTCACTGTTTTTCTCCTAAGGAAGATGCTGGAAGACAGCTGAATTATGAATTGCCTGCTCAAGTATTACTTCAAGGGGTTAGTTTAATTTCATGTTTCAAAAGACCTACTGAAGACTTTATTTAATTTTTATTTATTAGCATGTTAGTGTCATAGTTTACTTTAATGAAATAAATTATACTAATTAATTGTTTCCCTAGAAAAAATCACAAAGGTGATTATCAAGACTATGAAGCACTGAACTTTTCCTACACTAAAGCAGAGTAAATTCCTTAATGCCTATTCATCGATCTAACTTATTCTTTGCTAACTTTTTCTAACCCATGAAAAATTGAAAATTTGGTACCTTTCATACTTTTTTAATTTAAAAAAAAATAGAGTGATCTTTTAAACTTCAAATTTGAAGTTATCACCTTCCATACACAATATTTTTTTCTTAATAAATGTGCAGATGGAAGCAATTCCACAGCTATTGGGATATTCAGCTCAAGAGAATAATTTATCTTACCTTTGTTTACAATAATTCAATATCCAAAACAAATTCTGCAGAAGGTTATCTTTTTATGCTAATAGTTTTGGATGCTATATTTTTATCCACCTTCTTAGAATTATACTCAAATGCCATAGTTTATTAGCTTTTTTTTTCCTTGCATGGGAAATGAGCTTTTAATTTTTAAAAAGAGGAAATGTGAAAAAAAAAAACCCAAGAAAAAAAATATCAACATGTTAAAATACTACCATTGACTCTTTTAGATTTCTAGTGTCACTGCTTTGTTTGGTGTCTGTGGTTCTTTTTTTGGGGGGGGAGGTATGTATGTGTATAGATCAGTCTTGCAAGATGAAAGCATCTCTTCTATAACACCTCTCTCTCCAAAATTTTAATGTGATCCCACTCAGGCTGTCTTGGGCAATGCAGCACAGTGGAAGGCTCTGCTGAGTGCAAGTGAGAGCAAAAAAGCACAAAAGTCTCCAAAATGTAATTCCTAGCAGGTACTGATGATGCTCTTATGAACAGTCCTGTGCAGATTTACTTTTGAGACAACCACAGAACAGTTTCTCTTGAAGAGCTTTTCAGTGGAGGGAATCCCAAAATCTAATTGTACCAAAAGCCAGATGATGTAGTACATTGACACAGAACACAGACAGACACCAATAATTATAGTTTGTAAATAAAGGCCAGGGAGTGATTGACTTCAATTCAGTTACATGACCGGCAAGGCATTTGTTGACAGGTTCAGCCATGTATGAAAGCCATTTTAAACTCATCTACACTCTGGAGACACCTACCCTAAAAACATCAGTGCATAGGGGAACTCTTTTCACTTCAGCAATGGATACAACAGTGGGAGGAATGATGCTGTGAGGAGAACATCTCTGTCCATAACTGCCAGTGGAGTGTGTTCCATGTGGAAACAAGAATAAAAAATACTAGGCTGGGGGGATAACATGCTTTGTGCTTCAGTGTTGAAATGTAATAACGTTTCTAAAAACTGCCTCAGCTATGAGGAGGTGCCTGCTACCTGTACATACACAAGGAAGACGGGGAGGATAAGCCAGGAGGCTTTTTATAGGAGGTTCATGGCATATTGAGCTGGGACCAGGTTACCAGGACCCATAAGACAAAATACATTAAAAGCAAACAGTTGAAAACCCTCCACTGCTCAGTAATATATATTATGCAGGATTATACATAGATTTCTTCCTTATCTACTGGGACAAATTTACGACCATGTCTAATTCCTAAAAGGTACCAGAGATATTGTAAGTGCAGATCTTAACATGTACCTAAGTGCAGTACCATATACTACTTTTAAATGAGCTACCAGCTACTTCAAATTTTAAAAGCTACCCTACCCTTGGAAAAAACACATCCTTACTGTAGTGTCAGGGAGGGTTAAGTTACCACTGGATTATCCTACAATTCAGATTACTGTTTAGATCTTGCATTTATGGTTTTGCTTTATTGATTTTTCACATTGTTGCCACTAGAGCTTGCTGCAATGCAATCAGTTAGACTTTAATATATTCATTTCAAATCACTGAGCAATGTAGATATCAAATTTCCAACCCTTCACCTTTTAATCTTCAAATTAAAAGAAGGATTTAAATGTGTAAGGAAGGTAAATTTCAAACTGGCCATCAGATAATTACATAGGGTTGTTGTTAGGTGTTTCCCAGTATTTGCTTTGAGAATCCTATTAGTCTGGACTTACAAGACAAGCTGAGAGAGACTTAGACACAAGCACATTCTATCATATTATGTCACTCTGTTAAAATCCAATTATTTAATGAAATAAGGCATTTTTAGCAGGGCTTTAATTTTAAAAGAGCAGGGACAAAGTTTCAACAATGTCAAAATAACTAAGTTTGACATTTTTTATGAAAGTTTTTCAGTTTTTGCTTGGTAAAACTGTTTTCATTTTAGAATTCTGGGGTATTTTTGATAGAAAGTTAGCATTTTTAAGTTGAACAGTAAAATAAAATTGTTTCAATTACTAGAAAGACATAGCTTTTTCTGCCCAACACTCCTGGACTTTTATTTTTTCAGACGTAAATTAAAAAAGTTCAGTTTTATTTCCATCTGGAACTAGCCTGTACTTCAAAATCGATGAATTATTGGCAAACTGAAGTACTCTATCGTCTATCTTCTATCAGAAAGAGTACACCACTCTTTCTGTGATAAAATTTAAGTCATTAAATAATAGTGGGCAGAAAATAAGATAATTTTCTCATCAAAACTGAAGATCTGCATTGCAAATCTCAACATAATGTCATCTTGATGTTCCGCACCTCTTCAGTTTGAAAGAGAAAACCTTGGAGACATCCAAGATAGGAAGAGATTATTTTAACAGTCTCCTTCTATTTTTGGGAACTTTCTTCTCCATTGGTATGTTCACTCTTGTTTTGTTTGGTCAAAACTATGGATCATTCAGTCAGATGGTTATTTCAGGTCCTGATACAGGGTAATGACTGAAGCCAACAGTTCTTTCTGACTCTCCTCCCCTGCCTAAGTGGAAGCACAACACAGCACGCTCCTGTTTGAGCAGAAATTTTTAAGAAATTAAATACTATTTTTTTCCCTTAGATTCTACTAGACCTGAAATGTTGTTTTTTTTTTCAAATAAGACCTTCTATTCTGAGAAAATTACCTGTTTTATTCTTTTAATACTGTTAGTTTTATCCTTCTATATGCTTTTTTTACTGCTTCATTCTTCTCTTGCCAGGGACCTTTATGTGGTATTGACTCAAGTTCCAGTGTTTATTTTTATTCTGATTCTCAGCTGAGAAGATAATGTAAAATAGACCAGATAGCCCATACAGTACTCTGTGGAAAACAAGGTTAATTACTCTACAGTATTTTGGTCATTTCATTAATTTACTTGCAATACTTTACACAATTATTTCAGGAGCAACATAATTAACCTCACAGAATGTTAGTTGGAAGGATACATTGTTTCATAGGAACAGGAAGAAAATGTTTACATCCAAAATCCAGAATCCTGCTGGATCTCCTAATGTTTATGTTTGGATGTCCTTTTCTGCTCTGAATATCTCCCTAATATATGTCTTAAACCACTCTAAAATATGAGATTTAAAAGCACTCTAAAATCTGTGATATTAGATGCATACATCAGCAATGCAGCAACTAGTTTTTTACAGTCATCAGACCCAAAATGATGCAATGTTACATTTTTTCCTTTTTAATTCCTTTTTCAAGCATCTTCCAAATCAGGCACTCTACGTATTATTTGTGATCCAGAAAGGATATACAGAAAAAGAGACACCAACGAGAGTTGTCAATGAGTGTATTTAGCATTACTTAAAAATAACTGCTTCCTTTGCATGCTCCTGTTTTTATGATTTACAGGCTTATAAAAGGAAATATGACTAGAAAAGCATATCACATGGGTGAAAGAATCTCTTTCCTGATTCAGGAAACATAGAATGGTGAAAGGGCTGGACTATATTTGCTAGGCTTCCTCACTTAGATCATACAAAATATTCCCCAGTCCTCATGAATATAATCCAGCCATCCTAATTCTGTACGTGAGAGGCTGAACTTGGCCAGAACTAAATGGATCACCTCATATGATTTTTCCACCATACTTGCTGCTCAGGATAGCTTGTGGCAGTATGCTTTCAAGCAAGCTGGAGTTCAGACAGATGCACTTTACAGTGCAGAAACACATTTTTAATTAGTCCTGTGGAAATAAAAGACCACTTAGAGAGGGGACCATCGGATTTCAGAGTACTATGTATTAAATGAAAGACACGCAAAAAGTTTTTTACTGAGACTGAAATGCATCAATCCATTGATTTTCACTTTGATCACTAAAAATCAATGGCATCACTGCTCTGTTTTCTGTATAAACATTCTAGCCATATCTGATTTTACCCATTTCATTAGTGCAGAAAGTTCTTTTATGTGGTGTCTCAGTATTTCTGAGATACACATTGTATTTTGGGGGAAAGCTTATAATGAATGTTATGCTGTAGAATGTTTTCAATGGAAATAGACTACAGCACAATTATTTCACGAGATTTTTTCTGCTCCCTCTGATGGGTTCCATTCTCTTCTGAAAAAAGTCATTCTCAGAAGAGTTAGCATTATGCTCCATGACCTTCACAAAGCATCTTTCTCTCTTTCTATTTCAGTGTGCCATCTGTGGAACTAATTTTGGTTATGCAAGGATGTTCCACTAGGAGTATTATGGACCTCTACTTCATGGCATAGGATGCAATCTGATCTGTAAAAAAACAGGCCATGGCTGATTCATATTATTTCATTTGCATGTGGAACCAAACTGTTTGGTGACAGATGAGAGCTATATTTATATGGTGATATTTCAATGTCTGATCGTGACTTTTTTTCTTTATAATTTCTAGGTTTTTTTTTTTTAAAGTATTCTTGCTTAGAAAAACAAAGATAATAGAAATTATGTTTTGTTTAATATTATTGTAATAAAAGACTCAAGTTGATGTAGTGTAATTTTTTGTCTTTGATTCTTTTTCTTTGTTTCTACTCAGCATGAATTATTCTTAAAATTCAGAATGCTTCATTACATTGAAAGCTATTTTCTTACCAGTTCCAGAATCAAATTTATGCTGTGGCCATCAACTGTAGATTCATGTCTATTTTCTGGTATTTCATAATTATTTTATTATTTGAAAATTCAATAATAAAATTATACGTACTCTCTCCCCCCATGATTTGCTGTTCCATTTTGTGAAAACCAAGCTGCTATTTTTCCAAGCTGTTTCTATTGTGTTGTATCTTCTTTTTAGTCTTTTCTGTGGCTATTTCTACTATTTCTGTCTATGGGCTCTGTCACCTTCTTCTTCACAGTTTTAAGCTTGGTAATGAACTACCAAATTTATTCCATTCCTCTAATAATATAGAGGAAATATAGAGAGAATTCTGATGTTTTAGGGCAACCCTTATTGGGTGCTCCCAGTTTGCTTATTTTACTTCTAGTAACAGAGAACATAATGCAAATTTCCTACAAATTTAAAGGAAGACAACAAGAGTAGGATAAGTTTTTATCTTGATATTCTGTATGAGTGACATGAAACTGCTCTGTCCTGGAAGCAAGGGAGTGTCTTAATTCATCCCACATATTTTTCTTCTGGAAAAGAGTAAGTCATTGCAGCCTCTTGACAAGGCAGCTCAGTACTCCTTATTAAAGGACTGACTGTTTCTTGTCTATATCTTTTTTTTTTTTTTTTTTTTTTCCTGGGGAAATAGGAAGTTCCTGAAAGGGAAGGACTAACAGCTTTAATTTACACGAAACAAATACAAGGATATCTGCAAACTTTCACAACACTGCTCCAGTGTGCTGTCTTCTGCCCTTACAGAATTTCTGTTCCAATTGCATCTAATTTTGGCATAATATTTTGTGGTATTAGGACATAGCGTGACACACATGCATGCTCTGTTGGCTTATTGATGTCCATCTCCAACATTTCCCAACATAATGTCTCTTGGCTACAGAACAGTCTCACATATTCAGAACAAAAATAATCATCCTAAAACCCTGGCCAGCGTGGATGTAGCAACATGACTTCAAATAAAGACAAGGTGTTGTTGATTTCTACACAAAACCCCCAAAACCTTTACCTTATGTTCCTATGGTATCTCAATTTATGATTCAAAAAGGTTGCTAGTGCTGTTGAATAAAATGTTGATTATAAAGTTCCCTAAAAGCTCCCTGATTGTCTACTTTTGGATTGTTTTTCTTAAGTATTTAAAATTTTGCATTTTCTTGAAGAAAGATGAAATATTTTACTCTGTACTTTTATCAGTGACATTGGAGTAACCTTTCCATCTGTTGCAATTCCTTGGTTGCGTTCCCAGGGCATCAGCCCTGCATTTGGAGAGGAGACCCTCTTGGAGATGGAGCTGCTGCAGTTTGAAGGGGGCACCATTTTCCTGCTGCCATGATCCTCTCCATCCTTCTGCCACCTGAATGTTTTATATTAGATGCTAATTAGGCTTGACTATACTTAAGTTAGTTTCTCTGTGTTTCTGGGTTTTTTTATTATTGCAGAGTAACCTGCTTTACTTAAAATTATAAAGCTCATCTCTTTGGTTCTCTTCTGTCTCTGAATCAGCAGATGTAGCAGAGTTATCATCTGCTCTTAGATTTGCATGTCCTTCCTAGTGGTTTTCATTGAACATGGCTGTATGTTCACTAAAACAGGACTTTTGTTTTCCTGACTGATTTTACTTTGAATTTGACCATGATGGCTGGAGGCCACATTCAGTTGAAGTTGCAGACTTTCTGATCCTTGAAGTTTCAGCTTTTTTCTTTTCTTCTAGGGGTTCTTGTAGAGGTCTGGAGAACAGAGTCTCGAGACTGCCCAAGCAGATAGACTCAGGATACAGTAATGAGAAAGTGAGCTACAAGGCCAGAATCCTAAATCAGGAGTTGAGTACAACATTCTGACCCTAAACAATTTGGATAGCTCAATATGACACGGGAGTTATATTTTAAATAAGATTTTGGTCATAATGTGTTCCCACAAAAGATATTATTCTTCCTCTTTTTTTATTTCCATTGGAAAGAAGAAAACTAGTGTTATTAGTCAGATTTTATTGACTATTATATTCAAATCTTCTTTTTCTTTGGGGAAGACAAAGGACTTCTGAATGACTTTTGATTAGCCTCATTTATAATTTTTGCATTTGATGTCACTGATGCAAAAGGAGGAGCTTTGCATCCTTAGCATGACACACACATCTTGCAAATGAGAAAATAAAATAAAATAAAATAAAACTACACAAATGGAATACACCACTGAAAGGGGGAAATTGCTAATGTCACACAGAGAAAGAGATTGAGAGAGATCACATATATTTTTCAATTACAGAGAGGTCAGGCAGCTTTTGCTCAAGGGGTGTTACGCCCCTATGTGAAAGGGTAAATATTTTAAAAATCTTGTCTGCCAGACATCTGGAAACTTTATTTTAAAATATTTTAAATAATTTTTTAATATTGAATAATTATTAAAATTTAAAAAAAATGCAAAAAAAGTTCGTTTTATTTTAAGATCTAAATCTTTTAATGAGCTCATTTTATCTAATTGTTGACTAAAAATATTCCAGTGTATATTCAGACAGGAATATCTAGTATCTCTTTATATTCCCACTAGTATTTCTTCATATTTACTGTCCTCCAGGTCTTTAAAGGAGTGGTTGGGAGGTTAGCAGACAAGAGTAAGGCTCTGCCTTTTTAGGGCCACAAAGGCATTTGCAATGTCATGTTAAATCAAAGTCTTAGAAATAACTTTTGCTGTCACTTGACACATTTAAAAACTTCTTAGAAGAGAAATTATGCAATGAATTATTTAAAATTTGATTTTTGTTCTAGATTTTTAGACTATTAAAAGTAACTAATGGTAACTTTATGAAAATATTCCTATAGTACCAGGAAGGGGAAAACTAAGACAACTTTGATTACTCTGCGGCCTTTAAAAAACAAATGAAATTTATCATCACTAATCATTAGTGCACCACAGAGAAAGTGTGTATTTTACATAAAAATAATAGGAAAAGACCTGCAATTAAGATGCACTTGTATTATAAACTCTACTAAGGACTGGACTTCTTGATTTAAGTCACAGTCCATGACAGCTGTCAGATCTTTTAAAAAACTTTCTGGCCAAAGTTTTTCCTAGAAAGTATCCTAGATAGCAGGTACTGATCCTAGATATGAAGTCTGAGCCTATTCCAAAGATACTTTTGGTATCTAAGACAACAAATGTTCAAAGACATGGATTGTGACTCCTGACCAATTCCAATAAATGGAATAAGCCATCAAAGGAAGTGCTAGACTACTGGAACAAGGACTTGTGAGCTGTCCCTGGCTGAAAAGGCAGCTCAAGGTTTTCACATGAGATTGTCCAGCATCAGTTTAACCTGTGGATTTGTCCCTGTTTCATCTGGGACAAAGTTAATGTTCATCTTAGTAGTTGGCACAGTGCTGTGTTTGGATTTAGTATAAGAATAAAAAAACTGCACTGATGGTTTAGTTCTTGCTAAATAGTTCTTACTCTAAGTCAGGGACTTCTCAGTTTCCCATGCTCTGCCAGTGAGGAGCTGCACAAGAAACTGAGGGGTAACCAAGCCAGGACAGCTGACAGAACCAGCCAAGGGGATATTCCATATCATAGCACTCAGTATATGCTCAGTATATAAACTGGGGAACTTGGCCAGGAGCTGCTGATTGCTGATCAGGAAAGGGCTGAGTGTGAGTCAGTGGTGGTGGTGAGTGACCATATTGTGCATCATGGGTTTCTCTTGGGTTTTATTCTTCTCTCTCTCTCTCTCTCTCCTCTTCTTTACAATTGTTTTTATTTTATTATATTTTATGTTATTATATGTTATTTGATTATAATCATTAAACAGTTCTTATCTCATTCCAAGGGTTTTACTTTTTTTCCAGTTGTCCTGCCCATCAGGGGGGCAAGGAGAGGAATGAATGAGTGGCTGCCTGGTGCTTGCTTGCTGGTTGGGGTTAAGCCATGACAGGATTATACAGTGCTGTGTGGCTGTTTCAGTTTCAACAGTATGGGACTGTCCAGCAGCACTAGAAACTAAAGGGGAAACCTTTTTTTTTTGCCTGATGTAGTTTAGGCCATGTCACATGGATTGACCTGATGCTATCTGGAACAAAGTTCTTTACACTTCTCTGTCCTTCCAGCATGTGAGGGAGCATGGTAGCTCACAGATACAGTCACTTGGAAAGCAGCTATCTCATTCCTACTGTAGGCAATTATCTGGGAAAGGTGACATGGAAGGACAAGATGCAATAACTTTAATGAATAGTTTCTCAGACTGTTCTGAAAGGTTCTCAGGCCAGAAGTGATCATTATGGTAATCTATTCTGAAATTCTGCAAAGCACAGGACACAGTATTTCATTCAGAGACTCCTACAGTAAGACCAATACTTAACAACAGCTTCAACAAAATATCAAAATTTAGATTTTTTTAAGGATATTCAACCCTATAAGTTCTAAATAAGCACATGTAAGGTCTTCAAAGTGTGTTGTTATATTTTAGCAACAGATTTTCCTTTCATGTTCTAATTGAAGCTGGCATATGCTGCTGGCATTTTGAATAGCATTGCCTTCCATATCATTCAAGTCTGGCATGGGAAAATGCCATTTTCTTCCCTCTCATTTCAGTCAGATTTTAGATTTCTTTTTTTTCTACAATAGCCTATAAATAATGTACATAAATTTAATAAGAATTATGTCCTGAACAGGTGCAGAAAAGAGCTAATTAAGACAATCCTTTTCCTGTTCTCAGTAGTTGAATCAGTTCTCACCCACATGAGGTCCAGAAGAAAGTAGGGGTGCACTTTCATATTTCTGAAAGGGATTTAGCATACCTTGTTAATGTAAAGTCTGGACAAAGGGAAAAATTAAGTTGTTATTTACAAGTTTTTTATGATATTTACTTTTTCAAAGGCAAATTTCACTGATGCCTTTTGTTTCAGTTCCAGACATTGGTATTACATCTCTCATTTGACAAATAAGATTCTTTGTCGGGGTTTGGATCCTTCCATTCCCTGAGTCATGATTGCCTTCAATCTCTGGAAGAGTAGTTTTGAATTGAATTTGACACTGAAGCCATTTGTCTTTACATATATAAGAGACCCTTTATTCCTCTTACATAAAGTGTCTGCCCAGAGAGCATTTGCTATTTGGGTTTTGTCAGTAGGATACCACATAAGCACTATTAATTGGCTGCTTTTGTCAAAAGAAGAGCATTTAATCATTAAGGCAAAAGGCTTTTGTTCTTTTCAAAGAGCAAGTCATATTAAATGAAGCAGTTCTTTCCTTTGCCACATCATATACCAGTTTAAGATGTGTCTTTCCTTATTAATAGAATAGTAATTAAGGTGAGAAATCTTGAATTTTAGAATTTTCTAATACTGTACTGCATTATGCAACATTTGCTCTCTTACATATGTCATTCTCATTATCATCTTTTATGACTTGCCCTTCCCCAGATCTTTCAAATTATCTACACCAGAGTTTATGTTCTCTAAATCTCTCTGTTCTTTTTACCAGTCTTATCCTAAATGTGTCCACATAGCTACTCTGTTAACTCAAAGAACTCTATTGCCCTTTCAACCCTTAGCCTTCTTTTTTCTTACCTTGTTGGCCTTGAACATCTTCCTTCTTCACATTGACTTTATCACCTTATGGTCTTTTAAATTCTTCTCTTTAAATACATTATTTTTTCCTTAAATTTTAGTTTTCTTCTGAAACTTATTGTACAGTTTTTACTGGTGAAAATCTTGTAAAATAATTTTTATTTGACATATTTTTATTGTTGCATTTAGACATTTTACTTATGTCACATGATGAATTAGACTCTAAAAACAGGTGTATATGCTTACTTCTCAGGGGAAAGAAAATGAATCTGAACAGTACGACCTCGTGTTCAGAAGTGCTAAGCCATCTGCAACTTACTCTGCTCTCAGTTCTGGGGTATTTTCAGACATTGGGCTGTGGTATTTATACATTGAAAATAAGATTCATCTCACCATAGATTAAGCCAGTCTAACCTTACTCTGTGTTCATTAAAGGCAGAAGATGACTACTCCATCCTAAATGTATGGCAAGTGAAGGATATTGTGCCTTCTTTCCTCCAATGAAGGAAAATGCCTCTAATCAGAAGTTGTGGGTGCTTAGTTGAAATGAGCTGTTTACTTCCTAGTAAGCAAAACTAAGTGAAAGGAATCCCATTGCTGCTGCAGGAAAAAAAAAGGAAAAAAAAGAAAAAAGGAAACGTTTCACTTAATTATAACTATTAGCCTAGGCTTACACTTTGTTTTGTCTTCAGAATTTCTTCTAGTCTATCAGGGCACATCCAAATCAATAGTAATGTTGGTACTTCAGCTGTCATTTATCACCCTCCCCATACAAAACAAATATTCTTACTATGAACAGAACTGTTTCATAACTTGACGACTTTCTTTTTCTCCATACACATAATCAGTACTGCAAGTTTAAGAGAACTTTTCTATCTTCACAGAGAAAAAAAAAAAAAAATGTCCTTGGCATCCCTTCTGCCTCGCTCAAGAGTTCAAGAGTATCCTTTTCTATAGCCTGAGCATTCTTTAATGTTCACAAACAAATCCTCTGTAAAAATCCATGCCAGACCTTGCAAAGCAGAATGTGTACATCAGAGTGGGCCCAGGTTTTTTAACACTGGGGAGTTATTGAAATCCTGTCCAATATACATGGTCTTGACAATTTTTGAAAAAGCAAAAGATTCATGTGTTTTCCTGTTAAATGCCACTGAAGAATAATTTGAGCACAAAATTTCTTTGAACATTTGTATAATGAGAGGGAGTATACTGCAGGTTATTTGATTATAAGGATCATAGTGAAATCTGATTTTTAAGGGTTAAATTCAAAGGTTCTTTGTATTGTTTTCCACATGTTCTCCTTGCAGAATTTTGATTTTCCTGCTGAGAAGACTGCATTTGAAATGCATGACAGACAGCTGCAATACCTTTCATACCACAGATAATCCTGATAAACATGCTTCTTGCCCTGATAGATACAGAGATAAACAGCATAAGCAGCTAAGATGATAGCTTTGAATCATAGTAGCTTCTTTTTATCTAACAAATCCCAATTACAATATTTGATATCCAAAACTTCATGGGTTTATAATGAAAATATGAGACAAGAACTACATTTAACAGGGAAGTAGTATAGTCAGAGATACAGTGCCAAATATATACCATCTTTAAAGTTTATCAATCTTTTGAGAAGCTGGCATTTAGCACTTTGATTTCTATAAACAACACAGAGAAATTTGTACTTCTATTCACAATTGGTCAGGAGTATTTAGTATTTAAAAGTGATGCAGCCAGAGGCAGGGAGACTGGGATGGTTAAAATCCTTAAACAGTGCCTAATTCTGAACATACCCTTGTGTACTATGGGAGATGGGCAATGCCTGTGCCTCAGCACCCATCCAGGTTGGAATGGCAAAGATTGAGGGAGTCCAACACCCCCTGTAGCTCAGCACTGACCTGAGCTCCTGGGTTGGGCAGGAAAGTTGGGTTCAAAGTTGCTCTTGGAGGGACAAGCTCAGGGCCCAGGGGTGCAGTTGACTAAATGCCTGTATTTAACACCTCAGTCTGGAAACAACAAAAACTATGCATGGAAAAGTAAATAAAAACACAGTTTTACCCAGCTCTGTATAGCTCCACTGATGCAGCTGAAGCAAATAGCTGGATTAGGAATCCTTCATTGTTAAATACGTCTAAGAAAGACTAAAAAGTTAGCTGGAAAGCATAAGTTCTCAGAGAAAAAAATGGGGCATGTTGTATAGAGAGTCAGACAGGCTGTTTCGCTTTGGTCTGAAACAGTAGGAATTCTGGGATTTTTGAAGCTTCCCAACTTGTAGGGATCTGTCTATGACAAAATATATCAGCTAAAAAAGTGCTGGATTTGATAGCAAATGCTCTATGGTACTCAGTGGAACACCTATTTTGGCTAACGGCACTAACTTTGAAGATTAAACAATGCTGGTCATCTCTCCAGAGTGGTTTGACAATTTATCTTAGTTAATTGGGCTTCAGTTAAGGTTGAGGGATTCAGCTTGGCCTATGGCCCATCTGGATCAGAGGACCCAACAAAATATAATTTTGAAATAAAGGTACAGACTCCAATTAACTTCTGTGGAGGTCACACATGATTTGTTTTGTCTTAGCTTTAGTTTCTCATATTTTTGCTTTAAAAATGATGCAATATTAACATTCAAAATTTCACAGAGAAACTTTTAAAAGAGACATCTAGACATTCCCTGTTAATTTTGGAGCATGATTCGAAGGTTTGGAAATGTCTGTAAATAAAATAAATACAATAGCACTTTCTCCCAAAGGTGTTTCAAAGCAAATTTTACATGCTTGCATAGTTTTAAAAATTTTGTCACATTAATGTATCTTTGAAATTATGCTTTAATCCAAACCCTCCTTCCTTCCCACTTCTTTACAATGCTCATCCCAGTGTCTCACAACATAAACAATAAAAACAAAAGTGACAATTAATTTGCTTGGTCACTTTCTTTGTTCCTTTCAATGGTGTTATTTTAGAGCCTCTAAGAAAATTAAGATGTAGATTAACGCTTTCCAAGATGATCTGCAGAATTCCATAGATTATAGAGGATTTCCAGCTAAGAGTTTCATAATAGAAATGAAAGATGATCTGCAGGAGTTTTTGAGCAATGACAGTGAATATAATGGAGACGTTTGGGAAGGAATATTTGGAAAAATATTTTATGACTGGTCAATCTTTGCCTTCGAAAATGGTTTTGCAATGGAAAATGGGTTTTGGAAATGGCCAGAATCTATACCTCCTGCATGAAATTACAACTTTGTCCTGTGGGACCTGTACTGTGCCTTTGCAGCCTTGTCCAGGTTCCTCTGCCAGACTTCATATCCTCTTCAGGTATTATCAGGTTCTACTTATTGCCATGGCAGTGCTGCAGCAGAGGTATCATGGCCAAAAAAAAAGAAATCACAGTTTCCAAGTCAGTGTAAAAACCTCCTAAAACTCAGGATAAGGGTGTCCTTCTGTGACACTGATCTGAGGCACTTTTGACCTTCTGCTGAGGAAAGCTGGCTTTCCATGAATTAAAGCATGGCCGACTGGGTCACTGGGTGCTCAGAAGCTCTGAAAAATCAAGCTCTTTCAGATAAGACCGTAGAAAAACAGGTCATATCTGGAAGGAGCCAAAAGTTAAATATTTAAGGCTAAAAGTACTTAAAATGTTCTTATCATTGACTTTCAAACATTGCATTGACTTTCAGATTCGTATTTAGGTACTGACATGAACGGTTTCATTTTCAGAGCTCTTTTTTTGACCTACAGTGCAGCTGCTTATTTAGAGCCCTACTTACATCATAAGGGTAGGTTTAAAACCCCAGGTTATTCTTTTTTTTTTCTGGTATCAGCTTATTAAAATAATTGCCAGATGTAGGGCTGAAAAGGTTCACCACATCTTTGGAACAAGGGTACAAGTGCTCTTTTCAGAAGGAGATTAAATACTTTTAAAAAATTGAAGCTGAGAGATTATGTTATAAGATCATGCATTAACATTGACGATTTTCTGTTTATCTGTCAGAGAAAAAAAGATAAATATACAGATTGGAAAAACAAATGTGCTTTCTTTGAGGACTTAAAAGAGATTTAGAGAGTGAAGCAGTGTATCCAGGTTTTCCTGCTGCAGCTGAAATTTCTCTGCTCCTGGCTTCCTAGCAACAGTGCCTTCCTAACTCATGACTGGAGACAGTACAGACACAAATCAGTCTATCTTTAGGCATTCAATTGATCAATCTATTGATACTCCTTACAACTATTCTATATCTTCTAGAAAAGATGTACAATGGCAATAGCAAGTACCAACACAATGCAAACAATATGGAAAATGACAGTTTTTGTTGTGATTGGCGTATCCTGTCCTGCTTTCTCTTTCTCCCACCATCAGAACATCTTGGATGATTCAGAAACTATGGGTATCAAAAAACACAAAGTCAAAAGCTGTCCTCCAGTGCACTGCTGCCCTCCTCACCTTCTGAGGACATTTCACTGTATCAAGCCCCGTTACTAATGCAGGGCTCTGCGCTCTCACCCTCACACCCAATACCTCAGAACCCCACTCCCCACTCCATGTGTTACTGACTGTCCTCTCTGTCTCTTTTAAAATTGCCCCACACAGGCACACAATTAGTTATGGCTAGGTTTCCAGAATAGCTCTTCTGCTGTAGATTTGGTGGGAAGAAACTGTATTTCTTCTACACCTATTGCATTTTGCCTTTCTCTTTACTGGTGCAACTCTGAACACCCCCATGAACCCAGATAACTGGGATATTGTCTTCTCTCTGATTTTTGAGTATAGGAAGGATATTTGAGCTGTTTTCTTCTCTCTCTCATCACCTTCACAGATGTTCTCCCCTGTTCTCTGGTCCCATTAGGGGGAAATCTACAGTTAATAATTTTAAACTTAATTTCTAACTTTTAATAGGATTAGTTAATTGAGATGAATCTTAAGAGGAAGCCATTTAATACACATTAGTCTGATGAACTGGTGATTAACTTGATCACAAATATACTGTCCTAAATTGTATGTTTACACAAGCTTGGGTGGGTCATTGCTATATTGTTCAGTCCATATTTTAAAATGAAAGGAAAAAATATTATTGTTAAATTCACCTTACTCTCTACGGATCAGATTTTAAGTCAGCCTAACCTTGTATTAAGCTTCTTTGCCAACCCTTAAGAGTTATTTTTTATTGTCCTTTCCTCAGATTGTAAGATTTTTGAGAATCTTTTCCTCATATGTTTTCGCTTCTCCATACAACAATTTCACATTTATAAACTCATCTCTATTACCTTTCAGATTTCTGCACAACTCAGACAGCTCACACAGCTGAGCATAAACAAAACAAACCAAAGCAAAACAAGACTCCCAAAACCAACCAACCAAAAACCGAACAAAAAACCACCCCAAAACAAAACTCACAAAGAAACAAGAAGATGTGGGGATAAGGCAGGTATTTTTCTTCTTGTGAGCATTTCTAGCAGCACTAGCACAGGGTTTAGTTTACAAAAGCCTCTTCTGACTTTGAGAAGTGATAGGGATATATTGAGAAGTAGGGTTATAGTGAGAAGTAGGGATATATTCAAAAGTGGTCAAGCAAAGAATAACATATGGTATAGCTTAATGTCTTCTCAGGGAAGCGGGTTTAGAATATCAGTCCTGTAAGTTATTTTAAATTCTCTGTTCTCAGTTCCATTCTCATTGTCAAGAGCGGTAAGAGAATTTCCACTCAGCTTTTAAGCTCCATGCTAAACAATCCCTGTAAGGTCTATACATCTAGGAATGTAATGTCTCCACGGTCAGGCTTTTGATAACTTATGTAAGATAAATAATTTTAGCTTTGCTGTGCACTGCTTGAGGAATTTTTAGATCCCTGGGCTTTTGTTTTTAGAACTACTTGCCAAATGACTTCACAACACAACAGATATTCGGTGAAGTCATGCATGACTTCAACTGAATTCACCATCTATGTTCGATGCTCATGCCTGAGACTCTGTACTTTTAACTATTTTGTGTTCACGTAGAGGACACAGTTCAACTGCATATACATAACTTTCAGACACATATCTCACTCTAACAATGGTTGGAAAAACCGCTGTTATTTTGGGATGGCTGGGGAAAGTCTGGAAGATGGGAATCACTAGCTAATCTGCAAGCACCAGAGGAAGAGGGCTTAAAGTTGAACGTCAGAAGTGGCTGTCAGATTACAGAGTGCCCAGAGCCCAGTTTGGAGGGAAATCCACATGAGCTGACATTGACTCATGACATGCCTTGTCTTTCAAGATACTGTGCCCATGAGATTTTACTGCTTTAAAAATATTGTGGTTTTGAAGAGCTGTAATGGGGACTTTTTATTCAAGAGAGTTAAAATTTAGCTGTACAAGCAGGGTCTTACTGAAGCCATGGAGACAGCTTGCACTAAGGAGGTTCCCCAGCAGGAGTTAATACTCTGTAGCTGGTTCTTGAATAAACAGTTCCAAAAGCTGAATAAATATCCTGCAGTTTACATCATGGTTTTTTTTATACTGTTCTAATACTGTCCATGATGCTGCAGCTTTCATGCCAGGATTCCAATGAAACCTAAAACTTTTCCTTAGAAAACAGAATCATGTTAGTATGAATGAAGGTCCAGAATCATTTATTAGTTCTCCTTTCATTGATTTTAGAGAGAGATTTATGACCTTGGCTTTTTCTTTGTTGTTTTTGTTTTTTTGTTTTGTTTTGTTTTCCCAAGTGATAAAGCTGTATGTATAAAAAAGTAAACCCCACAAAATGTCAAAAAAGTTTTCTCAAGCTATCAGTCAGGGAAAATGTACAGCAAACTAAATTTGTTACAAAGCAGCAATGTCAAAACAGAATTCAGTTTATTCACAATTTAAATATATTACATGAATTTAGAGTTCCATCAGACAAAATAATTGTTGTTTTCATTAAAGTAGCAGTGCAAAAAGTCCAAAGATTTGACATCAAGCCTGGAGACCATGCGATGCTCTAAAGAAATATGAAAACAACCAGTCTAGCTGCAAAGCTTGCTATCTCTTGCAGAGTTGACCCACTCAAGGTCATCTGTGAAAATCTGACACAAGACAGGAAAGAAAAGGGTCAACATTTCAAATCATAAGACTTCTAGAACTTCTGTTTACTCCTGAGCAATATTTTGAATGGATTTTAAAATTACTGTTAAGATTTCTACTTTGTTTTTGATCCTAATGTGGTAGCTTCTTGACCAAGGCATTATTCTAAGAAGAATGTAGCAACTGATTGCAACTTTAGTAGGGTCTGGGTGCAGCAGTAACTGTACTAATAATGGTATTGTAATCAGATAAAGGAACAGACTGACGTTCCCTCATTCTCTTCTGCTTTTTATCTTGATGCCTGAAATTTGTTACATCTTGCCATATTTGTTAAACTGCATTTGAAGTACTGCACCCAGATTTGGGGCACCAAATTTGGCAAAGCTCTCAGTAAATTGTAGCAAGTTCAGTGGAGGGACAGCAGTTCAGTCAAGGCTTTTGACTTGACAGAAGTCAAGTCAAGAGCAGTTGCTGTGTAAGGGGAGGCTGTGGTTCCAGGTCTGGCTTATCCTGGAGACAAGATGGCTTTGGGGGCATCCAAGAGCAGCCCCTGGTACCTGCAGTGGGGTTATGGATCTGGGGTCTTCACACTGGTGTGTGGTGGGAGGATGAGACACAACAAGCACAAGGTGGAACAGAAGTTCTGACTGGATAGACCAACTCAACAGCTAACTGGATAAAAGGAATGCCATTTTCAATGTTTATAATAATTCCAATTGGTTCTCTTTTTTCTCGATTAAATTTGGACAAATAAAATTAAAATCATCGCACTTGCAATGTTGCAGTTACCAGAGCCTATGTCTCTGTGCTATGATAGAACCATAGCTCATCCTAAAACCAGGCAGTCTAAAACTCTGTGGAAAAAAAAATGGGCTAGCATTCCATTATAAATCAAAGGGGTTTGGAAACTATGCCACCCATATCTGGACTGTCTTCATATAACCTGCTGTCTATAAATCTGCTCAAAACATCTGTTTTAGAAAAAGCACAAGTAATTAATACACAGTCTGACCACTGAAAAGAAAACTCCCCCTACTCATATATTTGAAGGCAAGCTTTAATTTGAAAAGGATCAAGTTTAACAGCAGAACTAAAAAGGAAGTGTTGAGAGTAATAAAAGTTATAAGGTCTAATGTCTCCAGAATAAATATTTTTTATCAAACCTCCAGTCCAGTATTGCTTGTTTATAAGTCTCCAGTACATGCGTTTTTTCCAAATATTTCCAGAACAGAAAGAACTCATAATTTGGGAATTAGAAGATGTAAATGCATTTATGAGATAGGACATCCCACACTCCCCCAAAATGAAACAGAGAAAAACCATGAAAAACAGATAGTTTGGAAGAATAGATGTAATAAAAGTGATTTGACATCACAAACTTAAGTGTTTTTATTAAAAGCATTGGAAATGTAAGCTGGCAGAAGCAACTCAAGCTTACTCTTTTCACAGAATTTAATAACCATAATATTCTAAATCAGTGTTAAATTAGATGTCTTATCACACATGCCATTTTACAGAATCCAAAAGGAGACTTTCATATCACCAAATGACCATCTTGTGGTGGGCAGGAGATGAAGAAGAAATCAGAAGATTTACAATTTGAATTGAACTTCTCTGAATTGAACCATGTAAGTACAAATTCAAAAACTCTTTACTGATAGAATAGTATTATGCAAAGATCAGGGTGAGCTTTCATCTCTGCTGCTTAGCCTCTGCTAGGTTATGCTCCTCAGGCCATGAACATCCCCAGAGTTTCTGCCCATCAAGGAAAATTGTCCCACTTACATGAACAGCTTCTTATCACAGAAGACTTGCAGAAATGAAAGGATAAGGGAAAACCTGTGGTAACTATCAAGGAGCAGCAGCTGGCTAACACAGGTAGCCTAAGGAAAAATGATGACCTTCACCGTGTCTGCCAAGGATTCTGGACAGTGAATTCTATTCAGGTATATTTCACTGAACTGAGTGGATAAGTTCAGGGAATCTTAGACAGCTTTAGAGGGGACTCAGACCAGCAATCTTGGGAGAGCTGTACAGACCTTAGAAAAGTGAAGGATTTACCCTCATTCATATTCAGATTCTGTGATAGATGAATATTGGTGCTCTGTTTCTGAATCCAGGTGCGCCTGTGAATGTTTCTCCTTTACCCTCCTTACTTTATATCGTCCTTCTCCAGGCAGAGTGAAATGACAGTAGATCATCTTTGGCAAATTGTATACAAGGCTTGTAATTAGAAGAAAACTTCTGAAGTCGATTGCTTCAAACCACTCAAGCATTTTATGAGGTACTTAAAATGAAATTACAGTAATCATCATCAATATGCCATTTTAATCTCTAAGAAAAATGGTCATGTAGTCAGTTTGATAACTATTTCAGTTGTTTGAGACTGCTCAGATTTAAATATAGCCTTAGGAGGCACAAGCTCCTGCATATTTAAATTTTCTTCTTTACCAAAGAAAAATCATTATTGTGACTTATAATCAAATGATGGCCATTTGCAATATGTTTTATCCTCAAGTAGAAGTGTAATACAGGCACAATTTTCTTACTGATAAACAATAAGGAGAAGTACAGAATATTTAAATTTGATTGAAATGAAATTTTTGTGGGAGAAACTAACACCCATTAATTTTCTACCTAGATCATGTGGGTAGATAAGTGGAGTCAGAAATCTATACTATTTTCCCCCTTCACTGAATTATTGTAATTTCAAGTTACTCCCGTTACAAATTACTAATGGGATTAAAGATGTTCCAGGCAGGATCAGGAGCTGGTCAAGCTAGGGATTACATGAAAACACAGGAAAGCTGGTTACTGCCACAGACATGTCAATAAAGAGGTCAGCTGTACCCTAGGTAAAAGCCTTGGTTCAGCAGTCCAACCTTGGGGGGGTTGCATGGCTGTGATTTTGCTGGATGCCAATAACATTTAACCATCTGGTGCTGAATCTGTCTTCTCTGAAGTGGAGACATTTCCCTTGAGGACAGATTGTGGTTGTGAAACAAAAAAATTCTATATACGAGTCCAAGCTAATTGATAAAAAAGAGAAGGTCTTGGCTAAGACAAAGATAATACCTCATGGAAGGTCTTAACCTTAAATAAACCTTTTAGTAAGATATTTTCAATGGAAACAGAGCATTTCAAATAAGGTTTCACAAGAAGCTTGTGAAATAATAACTCTGTGTAAAAGATGCTCAAAAGACCGAATTACAATCTCACTTCCCACTCCCACTCTGCTGAAGGAAGAAGAAGTTCTACCTTTTCTCTATTTGGCAAGAGTCAAGCATAACTTGCTCTCAGTTGATTTATCAAGTTTATTTATCAAACTTGAAATGAGATGGTGC
The DNA here is from genome assembly GCF_001522545.3 of Parus major. NCBI lineage: Eukaryota > Metazoa > Chordata > Aves > Passeriformes > Paridae > Parus > Parus major. The sequence goes on from NC_031769.1 coordinate 103,135,018, forward strand.
AGTCTTGATGGCATTCCAATCAAACATCATCAAGTGCTTGGCCCAGCTCCCGTCCCGCAATCCTTATGTTAGATCCAGGGCACTCTTTCCTTTGGCAGAGAATTTCATACTGTCTTGCACTACAAATCGGAAATGCCACAAGATACCAAAATCCTTTGTGAATCTACCATTCTCGGTCCAATACTGCTTTCTGCTCTGTGTACACTGGCTGACAGCCAATAAGAGATTTCCTTAGACTGAAAAATGCCTTGCCAGCTGGATTCACTAGCTCCATGGTTTCCTTGTACTATTAGAGTGGCACAGCAGGCCTCCAAGGCTGGTGAGAAAACTGGTCTTGAAATTCCAAACAAAAAAGCAGGGAACTTCTCTGCAGGACTTTTTTTTGTTTTTGTTTTAATTTAACAGATGGTGATAAAAGTCAGAACTTGCCCACTGACAATCATTGACATCTATTTTTATCAGAAAGGAGCTTCTGAGGATCAGATAATTTTAGAAAGAGAGTATTTCGAAACAACTGTGAAAGTAACTCCTGGAGCCATGGTATCAGAAAAGAAATGGTGGCCAAGGCTGCAAAGCTCTCCTTTTTTTTTGGCTCTTCTCTTCTCTTCTCTTTAGGACTATGCAAAGCTGAATCCAGGCATGGCCTGGATGAGTGGCTGTATGATTTGACATGCTACCACACCTGCTAATGCCATAGCTCTATGATCACCTGGAAGCCCTGCTAATTCTTTACCTATTCTTGAAGTTCCAGTGTAAAAAGATTTTAGGTGAACACACCAAACATTTCAATTAATATTCTCTCAACAAACAGGTTGTTTGACAAAGACACAATAATATAAAAGTGTCATTGCCACATTGTGCATTATTAATACAGGACACATCCCAAGTCTCAAATGGAACCTATTTTCACAAGTAACTTAAAGGATTAGCAGGTTGAAAAAAACTAAAGTTCTGAAGCTTAGAGTACGTGGTTATCCTATCACTGCCAAGCTTTCTTATTTTGTTCACTCATATACAAATTGTGACTAGAACCAAAAGCACACTGAAACCATGTGGGAGAAAAGCTGATTGCACAATACCTGTATCTCCAGGGAAACTGAGAAGACTCTACAGAAAGGAAGGGAAGGAGAGGAAAATACTTAGATTCCTCCTCTCTTTGGAGTGGACTCCAAAGACTGGAATTGGTCTTTGGTACCAACACTTTTGGAAAAGTTTTGTTCATTAGACAGATACTGAAAACTTGAATACCAAAGAAGAAAGAAAAATAAAAGAAAGCACCTAACAGTGCTCTGTAGGGTCCTTTAAATTGCTCTCTATTCTGATTGCAGCCTAGGTATCCAACAGTTATTAACTGAAATAAAAAGCCAAAACAAAACAAAAAACAAAGCAAAAAAAACCCAGAGAAGGAGGTTTGTGAGCAGTTGATTTGTTCGACACAGAGTTGTCCAGGACATCCAGACTATCTGTACAACATACCTGGCATATACATGAAAACAATTCCTATGGCAGGAATTAGCCAAGAAATGTGGTCCTTTTCTGGTCCTACAAGAAGGACTGAAAGTGTGTAGCCAGAATAGTTTTACCAAGCCAAATTCACTTCAGGCAAACAGGAGCTGAGAAACCCAAACAGTGGTTCCTAGCCTGGGATTACTTTCTAGTGTGTCACTTCCTCAGCTAGAAATAAAGCCTTTGTGTCCAAGGTAGAGGTGATGCCTCTTCTGTCCTGGGCTCTTAGTAAGGGAATTGTTACATACACAGTGCCTCTGTGTCCTAAATGTAAGTTATTTGGTGTTTTTAAGAAACACAGAATTAGGGTAAATGTAGATATTTTCCTTTCTTTTTATAATTCAGGGTTGGAGTGGTGGCTATCCCCCAAAGGATCTACTTTGTGAGTGGAATGAAACTCTATTTCTGGGAGAAAAGTAATTGTACATTGAATTACTCCAGTAGGAGCTATTATGTGGGCATGGCATGAGGGGTGGGGACTTGTAGCAGATCTGAAGGAGCATTCTAGAATTTCTGTTTCCATTCTTCCTTTCAACACTGCAAAAAGTTCATTTAATGTCCTCACTTCATAGAGGATGATGGGATTAGGTAAGAGGTAGAGAACTGTATCATATTTGAAGGAATTTTCTGGCATTTTCTATTCTGTTCTTGCCTTAAATGTTATTTTAATGTTATTCCTCTGTGGATATCAAACCTTGCTGGAGAAGCACTGTTCATCAATTTTCAGTATTTTATTGAGCCTTCTGTGGTACAGGGAATGCTGTGGTTCGATAAACATCCTTGTCTCAACATATGAGTAATTTTCCATTTTTTTTCTCTCCCCTGTGCAATCTGGGGAGGGGAGCTCATGACAGACCTCTTTGGTGGGCATGTTGTGTCCACCCACCACAGACCTCTGGTCAAGTTCATGAGAAAGGGCAAGTTTTGTCATGATTTTAAACGACAAGTTTTTGAACATTCAGTTTTGCTATTAAGTCATGGCTTATAATGTTCAATGGCTCTAATTAATTATTAAAAAATTACATAATACAAAGAAATATTCAGTTGAAAGCTCTGAATACAAACCTGATTAACTTCCAGTGAGTTATCCCAAAGAGATGGAAGCAGAGAAAATTCAAAGAAATTTGCATCATTTTTTCTTTTATTTACTGATGTCTATCCAACAGCTTTAAGTAAGACCAAAATCATAATCAACTTCATAATGTATATTTCAGAAGGTTTCTTGTGCCCCTTGGCACAGAATACCAATGTACAGAAGACTGATGTAATTTCTTTTATTGAATACCGCTCCAGGTGTTCTCATATAGTTAATAGGGAAGTACTGAGATACTTATTGCATATTCTGTCTTAAATCTTACTGTTTCAAAGCTCTCAGAGCTTGTCTTGTTAGACCTGCTTTCACAACTTATAAATGTCATTCAAAAATAATAAGCATATTGAATTCATGCTGTAAAATGTGAATTAGGTAGAGACAGGTAGAAGTTCTAATATCAGTGCAGCTCCTTTGTCAAACACATTGCCATTGTTCTCTTTTCATATGGGTTATGGAGTGATTTATAAAGCAATATGATAACCATGGAGGAAGAACTGGACTTCCTGGGTACCTCCAATTCTCAGTTTTATACAGACATCATCTTTAAGCTCTGCAATACAATGACAGTATTCTATCGTGCAAAAGTGTTTACAGAACATCCATAATAAAAGTGTGGAGACATGGAAACTAAAGAAAAAAATTACTATTAGACAGTTTCTCAAAATGACATTCAGATATTAGTTATGTAGTCATGTGATTTTGCAATACAGCTTTAAGACTTCAGAAAACTAAGCGAAGCAACATCAACCCTAACGGGAAACAAAGAAAGAAGCAGACTTCACTTACAAAAGCATATGCAGAATAGAAGTTCAGAGCAGGAAATGAACAAGTTTATTTTTGATCTCATGGAAGGTCATTTAAGGTCAATTGACCTGTAGCAAGAATGGATCCCAACTAATAAGGACTGTAATAATGCAAGTTTATATATCAGAAGGGAATATTCTTCCACTCTTTGAAAAGAAAAGGAAAGAATAACATATTTATGGAAACTGATTCAGTTCAATTTACTGAAAAATTACAGTGGAAGAAGGAAATAAATGTGCAAACACATGAAGTGTAACAAGTTAGTAGAATGTACAGAAATTTTCCATGAGCACACATCAGCCTAGGTGGAGGAAAATTCGCATGTTAACTTCTGTTCCTGTTTGGCTCCACTCTGACCACCAACATGGACAGAGGCAAGTAAAAGCTCAGTGTTCCCAAGCTGAGGGAAAATTTCCTCAGCAGGTTAACTATTTCCACAGTAGCCCAAAAGTTTTCCAGTCCATTTTCTTTATGCTGCAGAAGTGGAGCCCAAGGCTGAGTAAAGAAAAAGGGAAAGGAATGAACCTTGCAATGGGGACGCTGGAATTTGTACCTTAGGATGTGTTTAATGCTTTTATTCTTCTCTCCAAAAGTATTAGCTGCTAATTTTATAAAGTTACTCTAGTGCAGAGGCAAAGTGAGAGAACATCAGGCTGACCATTATGTCTACATCATTGGTATGTATTACTTTCATTTAATTCTGCTTTTTACTGTTCCCTCGGGTTGATTCTTAGCCTACTCATTTACAGTCTGTCTTCATTTCTTCCTTTTGCCTGTTTCTCCTAGAATTCCTTTCTTAAAATTCAGTTACCTTCACTAAGTTTTTATTCTTTTCATCCAATTTTGCTCTTTCTTTCCTCCCCACCTCTTTCTTTAAAAGAAACCTCCTTCTCTTAGCACATTTTGTCTCCAGCCTCTCTAATACTAAATTCCTGCTGCTGTCCCTTTCTACCTTATCTAGAAGGGACATAACACCATCACCACCACAGGCTCTGAAATTATTGAAATGCACTGTACTTAGACAAACTTGGATTTGATCCAACAGTAACTTTATATGTAATTCAGCAACTAACTTACATTAACATGACTCAGAAAAGAAAATCGTGCCGTAAAACATTACATTGAATGGGAAATGATTCAGTGAAAACATTATTCAGAGTAGGCAATTACTGAGTGAAGCTATTATCCACAGCAGACAGTTGCTCAGTAAAAATGTTATACAGTGCAGGCAAATATTCAAGAAAAGATTTGACAAGGACAGCAATTATTCAATAAACAAACATAATTGCACCCAATGGAGTACACTTGCCATGAACAGTAGAAATAATTAGCAGATTCAAAGGATGTTACTGTGACTGCCTAAATTTTAGCTTATTTATGTGGTAATTAAGTTCTACAGGACAATTGGAATCTGTCAGTGAGGGACAACTTGCTTTTCCTATTGTTTCTTCAGTTCTAGGAAGTAATGCCACAGTTCTATCAACTTTATTGAAGAAGCAAGTGTAGTTCGATCCATTTTCTGGAGTTAGTTATCCTTTTCCAAGAACAAGGATTACTCATATGATTCCCTTCTTCACTTGCTTCGTCTGTCACACTCATGATCCTTTGCTCAATGTATCAATAGCTTTCTTCCTCTGCATTTGGTTTCTTTTTCAAATTTCTCCAGGGTTTTTTTTCAAAGCAGAAATTAATTTATGTTTCTTGTTGCCTAAAGAGCTTCCATATTAATTCCTTTTCTATTTGTAGAAAAGTTCCCACTTCTGCTGTCTTTCAGTGTCTCCCAGCAGGAGACAGCTTTCATTCTCCCTTAGTCAAAAACTATCACTTCTCCTTTTACTTCACTATAACTTGATCGATTATTCTTTTCCTGTTGTCCATCTTATGCACTTCTACTTCCTTTTTCAGACATTCTCAAATTGTATGTCAACTATTTTCTTTTGACTTAATGCATATATTCATTATTTGCCTTCACCAGCATCCACTGTAACTTCACAAAATCACTTATTGTTTGAAAATTGTACTGTTTTTTGTTATTCCTGTGTGTGTATACTTTTGTATCTCATCTTGCTCCATTGCTTAATGACAGGTTTTTAAGCAAACCATCTGACTGAAGTATAGATTATTCTGCTGATGAGTTATTTTAGTCCATGAAGATGCTAATTACTTTCAGCACAGTTTGGTTTTCTAACAATCTATATATAAACATACATAACAAAAATGACTCATAAAAAATAAAGGAAGTAACAAGACAGTTGTTGGGATCCTGCATGTAGAATGGCTTCATTAGTTTCCTTATATTGATTTCCATATTATGGATTAGTACAAGTGATGCCAAAATCCAGGTTCCCCAGTGTAATTGCATCACCAGAAAGGTAGAAGTATCTTGGTCTTATTTTTAAGAACAGATTGGCAGTAGAACTCCAGTGGTATTACTGTATTGCAACAGCAAGGCCAGCAGAATTTCAGTATTTTCAGTAAACTGATGAACTATACTGAAAAAGCACTGGTACTCATGCAGAAAGTGCCTGCATAGGGATTTACATTGCCATAGCTGCATGATATACTTTTCCCACTAGAGTTCTGCTGGCCAATTTCCTTATGAAGACAGTCTTTATAAGATGTAACATTAGAAGTGCCATGGGAGCAGTCCTCAAAGTGATAAAAATCCTCCCCTTATTAAAATTTAAAACTATTAAAGTCTCAGGAAAATTCGTGCATTGCAACTGGACATTTTTCACTTGAATACACTGAGTATTTTCTGTTTGTCTCTCTCTGAGCTTGAAGTTACAAAAACTCAGCTGAGCAAGGGCACAAAATTTTCTTCTGTCTTTGATTATAATTAGAAATCAAACTATATTCATAAAGAAGAATAATTAACTGTTTTATAAATTAGCTTGCATACATTTCTGGACTTAAAATGTCATAAACACCAGATAACAATTAAAGTCACCCTACATCTCCCTTACTCCTTCTACCATTCTTCTTTCAGCCAGGCTTTATCAAACACTTGCTTGAACCCTTTCATTGAAGCACCTCCAATAAGGGGAGAAGATTTTTTATGCCTGATTGGGAAATCATGGCTAAACTAATACGAAAGGAAGAAAACATTTAGCAAAAATGATGAGCCAAATTAAATGAAAACAATGTAAAATACAGAATCTGTGTTTTGTACACTCTACACCAGCCACAAACACAAGTTTCTATTAACTAATTTCTTGAATAATTTTCTTTTCCCATCCTTCTCTTTCTTCAAAATTTCTTGGAACTGCTCATATTTCTGCTTGTCTGAGATCTTTGTCAGTTAATTTGTTACAGGTCTTAAGTCATATAACTCAACTGGCTTTAATTCATTTACCATTCAGTAATGCTAGAATTGATCCTAAAAATTATTTTCAGAAGCTATTTCTTCTTCACTGATGACTTTTCTGATTCTTTTCTAGCTATGAGGAACAAAGGAAATTTTATTGAGAAACCTCACTCACTAGTTTTCATGTGAACTAAACCAAAAGCCTGTTTTGAGTCACTTCTTCCAAGGAGAATCATTCACACACCATTAGAGAGCTACAAGTTGTAAGGTTTGATTCTGACCCCTGATTCACACACTCCATTCAATGGCAAGTGATGTATCTTTTTTTCTTTTTTTTTCCTTTGGGAAACAGACATAATTTTAAACCTTCAGGAGATGGGAATAATGTGCAAATGATAATAAAATATAGTTGTTCAGTCTTGTATTACGTCTCAGCTGATGACTCACAATAAAATATCTCAATATGTAATCCAAAAGAGGAAAGACTTGTCCTATGCTACAAGATATGCTGCCACTAAACTGTCTACAAATATGTGCTGATGTCACTCTGAAGTTATACATTATAGGCATTATGAGATGGTTTTTCACAGCTGAAGCCATTGCTGCTTTTCTGACTACATTCTCACTCATTTTTTTATGCCCATGGTTTACCATAAGTATCTTCAGGTACTTCTTGGGCATGGTGAGATTATAACTGTGAATTTGGTGTAAAACTACCTGGGCTGAAGCTCTAGACAGACTCAAGAGACAGTTTTTACAGCCCCAGTTTAATAAAAAGTTTCCACTTTCACTCTGAACTGATCACGTAGGAGTAATGTCAGAGAAAATCAGTTTTGCCACAGGGATCTAACAAACACCCTAATTTGAAGGACATCTATGTTCAGAAGAGATAAGCTCAAATGGGAATAGGAGGAAACCTTCAGGGTGAATAAGGTTGGTCTTTTGAGAAAAGCCTAAAAAGAAATTGGCCTGTTAACTATCTAAAAGACAGACAAGTGTTGGATCTTTACCTGTGTACATATACACAGGCACACAAAGAACTGGGAGTAAAGGAGGAGAAAGAAATTAGGAAGAAAGAAAAGCTGTTAATGCTAAATTACAAATTTAATACAAGATCAATTGATATGAAGTAATAATGCCTACAGTTAAGCTAACAACAGGTCACAAAAACTGACAGGAGAATGTTGGCTTTCTCTTAGGAGCTTTGTGGAAAAATACAAAAGCAGGATAAAATTGTGATTATTTTTGGCAGCACAGATCAGGATTTGATAGTGCAGGGTCTTGTCTATGTGAGTTTGTTTAAATGTAAACAAACACAGACATATAAATGTTATACCATTGTTTTTCTGGACTAAAGAATAGCAACAAGAATCTCTCAGCTTTCTTGTTTATTACTTTCTGTATCAGCCTCAAAGTTCCCTGAATTTCTCACTACCCTGCCAATCTTTCCTACTTCTTTACTCATATTTGTACAGGTGACAGTTGCCCTCTACAGCTGGTATTGTCCTTTCAGTGTGTCTGTCCTGTCCTTGTGATAATGTGACTTTTTTATGTCTCTGTTCCTGTCATGTTCTAATTTGTGTTCTTTCCCCTTAAATGGCAAATGCCTGCAGTGCTCAAATTGCATCACTGACCTTCCCTCTTGGTACAAAACCTTGTTATTTAAGAAATCTAAGAGTTTGTTCAACAGAAAAAAGGAGAATATGGAGTATATATGTGTGCTGACATTTCAGCTCCTCCGAGCTTTCCTGAAAATTCATAATGACAACAAACACCTGCAGTTCTCCAGCAGGCTGATCTTTCTCTTCTCCTCATTGGCAACTAGGGAATGCCTTTGGCACCTGTGGGCTGACACCCTCTGAAATATAGATTCAAGTTTGCAATATTCATTCAAACTTAGTTAAATCAGCCACCAGCCCAAACTGATGCTTAAAACTGCAGAACTGAACTTCAGAGTTGAAGAGATATGAATATGGCTTTAGAGCCCATTGCAGAGAGTTGCCCCAAAATGGAGAATTTGGCCGTGACAGTCTCTCTCATGCTATGGTCCCAGGTGTACTGAATGGACCCATGATATGGTCATGGTACTGTCCCAGTCTGTCCTCTCTTGGCCATCACAAATGCCGAGCAGTGTCAGGATCACAGGGATCTTGGAGAAGGTCTGGGATGTCAATTACAGCCAGGATGGAGGGATCTGGCCCATTACAACCAGTATGAACCATTGACTTCCCTTTAAATCATGATTTTGCTTTCTGCTTGGTGTTAATACTTTGTCATCACGTGCCAACAGCTCAAGACCTTTTTGCTTTCTAAATCTTCCCCATAAGACTGAAATATTTCACTGTATCTAGGTATGAGAACCATTTCGTTTTCCACTTAGATTGCTGGTAAAACCACTTCAGGTTGCTTGTGAAAAATGCAAGCTTGTCTTCCTTAAAAAAAGGGATGGACAAATCAATAAAGTGTGGTATTTCATTTTGTCCAGCATAATAGGAAAGTAAATTAGTCAATAATGGGATCTTCTAGGTAAGTAATTTTAACTCTGTTTCACACAACCTTTTGGGATAAGTGTGTTTAATATCTTTATATGGAATGCCTACAATTTGTTATAATTTTATACTCTTCTCTCTGAGGGCAACAGAATCTTGGCAATGCTTTGGAAATGGGATTAGAAGAGAGGCTTGAAAGGTTTAAAAATCTTTTTCACACTAAAGCACTGTAAAGCTGTCATTGGAGTAAATTTCTATAAAGGAATTTCCCTAGATTTTTACTGCTGTAAATGAAAAGTGTAGCCCAGTGAATGAGAGTCCGGGGTTTGGCTTGATGTGGGTAATCTATAATCTTACAGAAGTTGGCACTTGTGAGCTGTTCTCAGTAAGCAAATGTTTTCACAATTGAGAAAATGCATGTGTCATAGGAGATATTTCTTCACAAGAACAAGAAGACTTTTATTGCTCATTTACATCTAACTTGCACAAAATGTTTCAAAAACATCTTGCTAGAAAATGTAAATATGTAAAAACACAGGGTTTAAATATTGTGTGTTAGTTTTGTCTTAACTATAGTTTTTGGTGAGACATTTGTTGGTAGCACAGCTGATATTATGTATATTAGTTTTTTTAGGAAAAACAAGTATGAAGTGGTAAACATCCCTGTGCATGATAATGCAAACAAGACACATAATTTTGTATCTGACAATTTGTGCAAGCAGAGTTGAGTCACGCAGGGCTCTGTTCAGCTGAAGAGCGTACTCCCACGTCACTCAAATGAAAAAGCTTGCAGAGGTTCAAAAGAGAGTTTCACTCAGTGAGTTCCTTCATTAAAAAAAAAAAAAAGTAACTATTGTAATACATCATTTTACTCTGCTGTACATTACTAAACCAAATTCAAAAGTGTCAAAAACCTGCTTGGATGCACTCTTGCTTAGCACTTTGAATAGCTGTGTGGATTAATGCAAAAAAAATCCACTACAGTGGTGTTGGAGCTATGAAGTACTCCAGCAAAAGCTGGGTTACAGCAATTAGTTTTTACTTTGGATGTTGATTTTCCCAAGGACATGTTGCACGTCAACATCTAAACCTTGGTGATCTGCTTTTATTTCTTTTCATCGTGACAGTGGAGTCTGTCATATGCCCAGAAGCTAGTGTAATGCATTGAATTACTTTTTTTTCCCTGTGTTGGCTACTCCTGGTTTTAAGATGCAATGGGGATGCAACTCATATTCCTCTCTCCTTTATCCAGATTGCTATCCTGTACTATTGATGTCCAAAATTGTATTTTCATGGCTAGGATCATGAATCAAAATTACATAGTTGGGGATGAAGTCAATAAGTAAGAATATTTATGACACTGAGAATACATTGTATTATCAATCTTAATTTATCTTAATTATATTGCCAGTTCTTTGGTCAGGAACTGGTCTCACCTTTGTACTGCGGTGCCCAACTTGATTATGTGTGTCTGCAGATATAGATTTGTGTTTTGTACATTCTGACTTCACTTAGATCCTGACCATAGTTTAGAAATATAAGAAACCAGTCAAGCTTCTCTATGATATAACTATACATAGAGCAAAGGAAATAGCTCTGTGTTCAAAGTCTAAATTAATTTAAATTTCCATGGCTGAACCCTCTTCCATACTCTGCAGGATTGTGTTGCTAGAAATGAATAATATTGAAATGTGCACAGCCTCAGGTGAGAATTATTTGACTCTTCAGAAAGAAGCTTCTCAGGCTTCTGCCCTCCAATGGGCAATCATGGTACACCGAGTCATCCAAAAATACTCCCCAATTCTAATGAAAAAATCATCTGAGCTGTGTAAATGTTTAACTTCACTAGAAGGTCTACAGGGTGCCTTGCTTAATGCGAATTGTAAATAATTGGACATTCCACTCAGTTTTCCTCCAGGCTGAATATGCCTGCTTGATTTCTTCTGGCATCCCAGGATTTAATCTTTTTTTCCACAGGATTATTTTGGAGACAAACAATACCACTTCATTATATGCCGGAATAATCCTGAGAAAAGGAATGAGCCTGGTTGTGTAATGTGATTAGAGACACGTGGAATAGGGTAAAATATTATCTATAATAAAATAAAAATCCAAACATTTTCTTAAAGCCATTTTACATTTTCTTAAATAACCATTTGTTATCACATCCTATCTAAAACTATTAAAGGAAAGAAAATATGCTCAATTTTAATGAAAATTAAATGTATCAAAACTGAAAAATTCCCTACTGACTCAGTACAAGATTTCAAGCAGTTAATTACATTCTTTTAAACAGTTTTTCAATTCAACAACTTTTAGCAGTGTGTGGAATAGTCCCTATTTACTTTAATTACCCATCACAGAGGAAAGATGTAAGTAACTTACTGCTTCAAATATGAAATGAGCATTTCCCTTGCATTGTGAAAGTTAGAGGAAGTTTCATTGTGAGGCACAGGGCATGAATAGGTATTTCTAAAACAGAAATGTAACATCTATCAAAGAAATCTGGTTTTTCACTATGAGGAGGAAACTACTCTCCTGAATTTTTTAGTAAGGTCAGATGACAGGTGACATACCTTGAATACCTCAGAAATCTCTCCCCTACAGCCATGTAGGTTCCCAAGCAGGAGCTCACCTGCTCAACATCTCCTCTCTTTCCCTTGTTTTTTTTCATATGTGAATTCTCAATACTCTCAGGCACATGAGGATGGTGCTGTGCATGGGTTGGACTCTGTGATCCTGGTGGGTCCCCCCCAACTCAGCATATTCTTTTATTCTGTGATCCTTGAACTTGCATTAAAACATTCCTTTGACTGCTGCTAAGACTGCCACAGGGTTTATCACATTAAAAAAACCCCAAAGCTCCAGGAAGTTTATATTTCTGTGGTCTTGACTGGGCTCTTCAACCATCACAAAATGGCAGATTGATTGCTATTGAAGTGAATATATGCGTTTTTTCAGCCACTCACACATCTTACTGGGCTGGAAGTAGCAAGAACTGATGACCAAAACTTCATCAGGACTTGAATCATGCACTTCAGAGCAGTTATATTTTTTTAAATGCTCTTATCACCTGGTTGGCATTCCTGGTTTTAACAGGCAATTTTAAATTTATCTCCAACTTGCATCTTCCAGTGCTAAAAGATAAAGCAGTCTTAGAAACTCTGTTTTCATGAGCACCAGGCTAGAATAATGCATCTGACTGAAGTCCTTTTTTATGAGGTGTAAGAGCTTAGGGTTGAAAACCTTAGAAATTAAAATATTGCATGAAGACGTAGGTCAGAGATCTTTGCGTTGTGTGATTGTTTTTCTGTTCTGGGCTCCACTAGTCTGTAAGCAAGTAGATTCTTTGATCTCTGCTTGTTCCATTCCTTAATTACTCTTAAATCAAAGTCAATTTTCACAGTGTCTTTGATGAAATAGCCACTAATAGACTGTTGGCTTGCAGTTTTGTTGACATTTATTCGTAAAAGCCACCTGAGACTGCACAACAGGTAAAATACAGAGCTGCTTGAGAAAAGGAAGAGTTGTTATGAGGCTGGTTCTCAACTTTTATTTCTAAGACTCTCAGGAATAATTCAGAATGGGAGACTAATTGGTGAAAAGATGAAGTAAATAGGAATAGAACATCTCTCATTACTAATCTTTTTAAGACCAGCTACTTAAATTTTCAGTCAATATATAAAGGCTGGGTAGAGGTGGTTTGTAATGCACAAACGGGAACAACAACAACAACAAAAATCTCCACATGGCAAACAAATTGTTTATAACCAGGTTTTAAGTTTCTTTTCAATTTTCAGTTTACAATAAGAATCCCATTTTCACATTACCTAGGAAAAGTAGTTGTGATGCTATTCACAGCTCTATTCCACATAGATAGACACCAAACAAATTTTCATTTTCATTCCCTGGATAGCTGCAACATTATGCTTACTTGACAAAAAATGAAATAAAACTTATTTTGATTTAGTCTGATTAATCATGTATTTAGGATATTATTATTGAAAGAGCTATCTACAGGAAGGTCTACTCTATTCTCAAAATTTCTAGAGTGGCAATTACACCAATGCAATGATTCAATTCAAATGCAGAATAAAGTTGATCTACTATGATTGCAAAAAATTAAATTTCAAACTTTTTTATTGCTAAGAAAAATGCTAAATTGAAATTTATGATCGCAGTAAAATTAACAGGTTGAGAAATATATTTAATTTTCCTTTAACTTCTGTGTTAAAACGAAGAGGTTACCTGAGATGATCTATGTGATTTTGTTGAATAATATTATTTAAAGATGAAAATCTTGTAGTAAGCTTTCACTGAAATAGATATACATTAAACCATTTTTTAATTAGCCCAGCTTGTCAGCTGTTATCCACAAGAAGAGCATTCTCATTAAGCAAAGTAGAATATCAGTTTCAGGGAAATAAATTGGCTTCTGACATTGAAAGATACAGATACATCTCAATCTGTGTCAATATGGACTTTCACCTGAATTTAATAAATAGTTCATATTATACAAAACATGTATGTGTAATGAGTGCTTCACATTAAAGGATTTAACATTCCCTTTTGTTTTTTCTTTAACATAATTTTCCACTATCTTCTGTGGTGCAGAGAATGGTGCAGTCACCCACAAGAACCATTGAAGTCCAGCTCCTGACCCTGCACAGGACAGCCCCAAAAATCATACTGTCTGCCTGAGAGCATTGTTCAAATGTTTCTTGAACACAGGCAAGGCTTGGTGCTGTGATAAATGCCTTAAACATTTAGCCTTGCAATTTCACTGGGTCACAAACCTTTAGCACTGCTGCAGGGATTTTGTACTTACTGTCAGAAGTATGTCAAATATAGACCTTTATTCATATGAATTCCATACAGAGATTGAAGCTAGGCATAAAAGAACAAACTATGATTTTCAAGAATTTTTGTTGCTTGGCATTGTTGCAAATTTCATAGAACAGCAAAAAAATCCCAAACCAACAAAACCAATCAACCAAGGAAAAAAAAAAAAAAGAAGAAAAAAAATAAAGGGAAAAAAAAAGTCAGAGATTAGGTAATTTCAAAACATCAGGCTCTTCCAGCATCACCAAGAGACCCTAAGGAGAGTGAGAGGCATTACACAAATGGTAACTATCTGCTGGCTAAATCCTTGATGGATATTTTTACAACCTGGAAACAATGTTGGAATACAGCAAGGCTGAAGAATGAAAATCAGATAGCATAAAGGACTTTCATCATGCAGATGATGCTGGACTTAGGATAGATTAATTAATCTAAGAAAAGACATAATCATATTAAAGATGCCACGGTGGGGGAGATCTCTTGTGAGAGATACAGAATATGAACATATTGTGCAGTTGCTTTATGAAATACATTTGGAAAAATATCAGTAGCAAAATCTTAATGAGCATGAAAAAACAGTATTGAGAAATACATGTAGGTTTTAAAAATATATTAACTGAACTAAATATGGATGGAATGGGACTGATTTGAGAACTCATACTGCTGGCTGCAACACCAGTGCTCTGGAGATAATTAGAAGCTTGTAGTAACAAATTCAGGTTTCCTTCCACATCCTTAGAGTATTTGCATTTTGGGGTAGCCTGAATTTTGTGTGGAAACTGCCTCTGTAGTGACGATATTCTTCCTCTGATGTTGAAAACTTACTGGCATCCAGAAGACTGATCTGGAGGCTTGCCTACAGCTTTTATTCCACTCAGGAATGCCCTTCTGCAGTGCATTTTAGCTGACTGTCCCCACTCACCATGCTGTGGTTCACAGCACGGTGTTTTCTAAGATATCATGGATTGGATTCATTCCAGATGCTTCCCAGGAGCACACCTGTCACTAAGGCACATTCTTTCCCTCAGACCACATCAAATCTTGCTCAGTGTTAAAAACCAACTAAAAAAACCTCCCCACCTTCCCATCCTGCAATCAGTACTGCTTCCTATTGCAATATAGTCTCAATTTTCTGTGTATTGGGGTAATCAACACTGACCTCAGAAAAGATTCATGGAAGTATGATGTGTACTTGATGCAACTGTGAATCAAGCTCATGAAAACTTTTCATATGCTTGGTAATGGACTAGACATAAGACAGCAGAAAAGATGAAGAGAAATCAGCTTTCACTCCTCTTCCCGCTAATTCAGTTTCTGAGCTTACATACTTACATAATATCACCTGACAAGCTCAGGGCAAGAGTTTAGAACCTAGTTTGTCAATAAAAGCTTTCAAAACACAGAATCACACAAAACTTTGTTGTCTTTACTGTTGCTGGTATGGGCATCAAGCTTTGCACTGAGACGTGGAACCATTAAGGTTGGAAAATACCTCCAAGATAATTGAGTCCAAACATTAAGCCAGCACTGCCAAGTCCACTGCATCCAAAAGCCTTACAAACATGTCCAAGGATGATCAACTCAACCACTTCCTTGACCACTCATCCTCTGAAAAAATTTACTTAACATCTGATCTGAACTTCCCTTAGTGCAGATTAAAGGCATTTCCACTGGTCCAGTCACTGGTTACCTGGGAGAAGAGGCCAACCCCACCTCTCTGGAGACTTCTTTCAGGTATTTGTAGAGGGCAAGGAGATCCCCTCTCAGCTTCCCTTTCTCCAGGCTAAACATTCCTAGCTCCCTCAGCTGCACTTCACAGGACATTTTCTGCAGAACCTTCACCAGCTCCGTTTTCCTTCTCTGAACCTTCTCCATAACTTCAGTGTCTTTGAAAGATATTTCAAAATGTCTTTGAAAAGAAGAAAATTGAGGATTTGAGATGCAGCTTCAGCGGTGCTGAGGGAAAAACACTGGAGAATGTGGGCATAGATCCTGCTGCCTCTCTCATGCTAAAACAGTGATCTACCATTTGAGATATTTCCCCCTCATTCTTAATTCAGGACTTTGTGACTGCTGACAACTGACAAACAAAATTCAATTCTGTTATCTGTGTCCATAGTTGTTATCTCTTCCAGGTACAATCATAATACTAAGACGACTGCAGAGAGTTTTCATTCCATGTGGGAGAATTAAGTGTCTAGACTCCCTTAAAAGATCTTTTTATTTAATTGCAAAGGTTATATTATTGAAAATAAAATGTATGCTGAATGATCCACAGCACTTCATCAGTGTAAAGATCCCATAGCTGTCCATATTTACGCTTCAGAGTGATACTCCAGAAGAGTCCCTTCTTCACAGGAAGGTTATAATACGATATAGCTCATAAAACATGTTTGTCAGGTGTCAGCCTATTATATAGTCACTTGATGGCTCTTCTCTCCTTCACAGACTTGTCATATTATTTAATATTGTGTCTCCACAAGGTGGTAGAAGTGGGTAATTAATTCCACAGCATGTAGCATTCATAGCTTGATTGCTTTCCCTTTTACTCTGGTGATGAAAATTTAGCTTAATCTTTTATTTTATACCTTTTTCTAAATATGTTAATTTTTCTTATAAATCTTTTATCAATGATCAGCATTTCATTTATTTCTCTTGTCATATCTTGTATGTAATTTGTTTGTTGCAAAAAGTTTTTCATTTAATTAATCCCATCACTTTTTCCTCAGCTCCCTTTAATGTTGACTTTTCTAAGATTCTTTTATTTGCTGTTCAATTGTACTGGTAAAGCATGATATGTAATGCCTTGAAGCCAAGGTCAGGTAGCTTGGAATGCATGAATCAAACTCTTTATGGGTAGATCTTAAATGAAATTCTGTGTGGTGAAGCCATCAAAAGGGAGACCAGGCCAAAATTGTCAATGAGAATGACTCATTCTATAATGTACAATTCAGAATATTCCACGCTGTTGCAAACTGTCATGGTAAAATAGCGGAAGAAAAACACTTCTTGTTGTTTCCTTTGTGTTGCTGAGATTTTAATGGGCATCTGAATCCTAACTGTCTAGTGGGAGGACATCTTTCACTCCATGTGTTCCAGCTTCCTCGCTTATGAGCGTTATAATTACTCTCCATAAATGCGTAGACTCTATTTTTGTATACCATTACCATATATTTTCAGTCTGTTTTGATAAACTTTTGATATAAATACAGAGAACACTATTATAGGATTTAATGAAATTAAAAGAAAATACTTATGTGGATGGCAGTGCAACATTTGTAATTTCAAGTCTTTTCTCACATCAATTTTAATCTATTTTAAGTCTCTCATTTTCTCTGGAGTATGATTTACATGCTTGAGAAAGGTAGAATACAGTATATTTTTACAGATGAAATATTCATTTTTTTGGCTGCATATAAAATCTGGATATTTAATTTAGGATTTACACATTCAGGGCTTGCCATCGAAATAAGCTTTTTTATTACATGACTTCTAAAGCTAAAATTTTGTTATATTTCTAAAGTTTTTAAATAAATAGGGCTGAATTAAGTCTGTCAACTTACAGTTGTGGAAAATTTGAGTAATTTTGCACTTCTAAACTAAGAAACACGAATCCACATTGCCAGTACTCTTGAAGCCTAACCTATGATCAGATACCAATCTTTTCCAATCTGTCTGCTTTATCTTTTGAGACAATTAATTAATGAATAGAAAGAAGGTATTTTGAGTACCTCTGAACAAAGAGTTTCTAAGTTGAAGAAAACATTTCACTTTCTTTAATAACCTTCACATGACATTCAGCAAAACCAGCATAATCAGTTAAATATGCTTATCTTTTGAAAAGTCTGAAAAAAACCCCTCATAGTCTGCAGAACCATGGAACATTAGCTTCAAGAAAATAATAAAAAAAAAATTACTATTTTCCTTTCCAATCAGGTGTTTGTAAGTGTGGGTTACAAGTTTGGACAGCTTTGTGACACAGAAACAGAAGATTTGAAAAGTCGAGCACATCTGCCTGGTTGTAAGCACCGTCGAGGCTTTTTTTCATGCAAATTGTCTCAGAAATCCTGAACGAAAAATGTTTTTTAACTGTGAAGAAAGGATCAATTAAAAGGAATAATTTTGCACACCTCTTAGTCCCTCTTCAAACTGAAAGGAAAACCATTTATTCTGGAATAGAATGCCATTCTCTAATGAAGATGCCAGTGTAACTAATGAACATTCAGTGAAGCAAGTTCTGTTCATTTAAATTTTAAAAACACCATTCCTAAATGTGCAGTCTCTTTCAGAAGGACCTGTTGAGTGAAGTTAATGGTGTTGTGTGGATCACAGGTTCTCATTTATTTATCTGTCTGGTCTCTATCTTAATGTACATATTCAGGAAATGGGAATTGAAACTTCTGCATATTCTGCTCTGTTGGCCATAATCAGTGCCTGATGTACTGTCTTTGATATTTTAAACTTTGCCAGATATTTCTAGATGATTGGCCAATTTTTAGAACCTAAAAAGCATTAGAGCATCAATCTTAATCAAGGCTCTAAGACCTATCCAAATAAAAGTGCAGAATAAATGCAAAGCTATTCCATAGGCACATTAAACAATATTAAAAAATCACTCTAAATTCCAGGTGAGTAATGCACCTTGACTCATAATGACCAAAAAATAATTTCATCTTGGAGGCTGTAAGGAAAGTAAGATCACAGGCTGCCTTGTTATAAATAGCAGGGAAGAATTAGAAACATCTATCTTGAGTACTGCAGGTATAGACTCCTAACAGTAACATTTGCAAAGACGATGAAATAATGTTCATTTGCAGTAAGGGATTTAATTAGTACTTCTTACTGTGACTGAAGAATGGTCTGTCCCATCTAGTGAACTAGTTTTATCTTTTAGAAAACTTACAAATTGAATAATGAGAAGATTGCGTATAAACATAATTAATTTAATCCCACAGAGATGTTTTTTAAGTTACTGTGTGGGCAAGAACAGGAGGGCTGAAATTGGTCTTTGGGTAGATGATGGAATGAAATTAAGTATTTCATAAAGGGAGTAACATGACAAACTCGTGATTGTATCATGGGAAAACTCAGATTCAAGTACATCTGTGTTGTAATGCTTCCTTCACTAGTTTTTGCTTTCAAAAGTGGGTATAGATTTTTACAGTCTTCATCAGTCTCTCAGTCCAAAACTTTTCAGTGAAAATGTTCCGTAGAATGCCTTGTAAGAAAAGTACACTTAGGTTAGATGGGTTAGTGTTCTGGTTTTGGCTCAGACAGAGTTCATTTTACTCCTAGTAGTGGTACAGTGCTGTGGTTTGGGTTTAATATGAGAATAATGTTGAAAACACATGAATGTTTTCAGCTCTTGTCTAGAGTTTGCCTGAAGTCAAAGATTTTTCAGTGGCCCGTGAACTTCCAGTGAGAAGCTGAATAAAAATCCATGAGGAGGCCTGGCCAGGGTGCATGGAATTTTCCAAACCATAGAATGTTGTGCCAAATATTTAAGTTGGGTGATTTACCTGGAAGAGGGTTGAAGAGGGGTTGGCTGATATTGGTCACTGGGTGGTGAGCAGTTTTGTGCATCACTTGTTTCTCTTGAGTTCTGTTATTCTCTCTCTCTCTCCTTGCAATTACAATTAATATTATTAATATTAGCAAATACACAACAACAATAACAACAACAAAACAATAATTTGTTTCTATTATTAAATTGTTCTTATCTCAACCAACATGGATTACCTTGCCTTTCTGATTCTCATCCCCAGTGTGCTGGGCTGGGGAAATGAGTGAGCAGCTCCATGGTGCTTAATTGCCAGCTGGGGTTAAACCACAACAATTACTTAGGGCAAAGAGTTTTGAAGAATGTTTGTTCTTGTGGAAGAGAAATGTCCTTAATTTCCAGTTTCTATTCTTATGGGATGTTTAGCAGCTTTTAATCTGAGTTGTAGTAAACCATGGCTGATTTTTCATTCTAAAGAAATATCACCAAATAAAATCAGCTGATCACTAAAAGAAGTTTTGGTGAGCTTTTATGAGCTACAGGCATAAACCTCCTTCATCAGTGTCATACCATTATGTTTGTTCACACAATTCTCTAAAGATACTGTATTTTTTGGCCACAGAAACTGTAAAAATTGAAAAAAATATTCTCTATACCAAAGACAAGGTTGTAAAAGAGGAGGCATATAAGCACAAAATGTTAATAAGAACTTCCATCCCCATCTCAAATATTTTTCCTATTTAATGGCCTAAAAATAAAGGATGAAATATTAAAGAATATTTTAGAAAAATTAGCATAAATGGCCCCATTTTTAGTGGTTGTTGAATGCACTCAGATGGAGTTTTACAGAGAGGTGCAGATGTGTTTTGCAGAGAGCTGTTGGTGAGCCCTTGGCTACTGCACATACTCGGAATGCATTGTTGTTCCCAGTTTGAACTGGGAGTCTTGTAGGATGCTGTGTACAAATGAGGAAGGAGCTGGTTGCTAGGGAATTCAATTTATCTCCATTAGCATTGTTATAGTGCCTGCTATAAAGATGTTTCCTCACTTAAATCTAGTTGGAGAAGACAAACAAATAAGTAAAACGGTTGGGTGTTCCTCACCTCTGTGACCAAGCTGGACTTCCAGGGAAACAGTGTGAACAGCAGTGGAGATCAGAGAGATCAGCACCTGCCTCCTGGCAGCAGTGGCTTCTCCAACTTCAGAATTCTTATCAGTTGTCAGAGGTCAAAAATTTTTCTGATGGGAACAGGCAGACCTTTACAGCTACAAAGTATTCATTTATTTGATAAGGAACCTGTGGTTTTTTTCATGACTGAGAATTGTCACCTGCCACTAGTGATGCCCCTGCTGAAGGTCACTAGAAAGTCACAATAATTTAAATCCAAAGTAAATCATCAGTCTGCTTTTAAGAATATTCCCTTCAACATATGAAGAAACCAAGTAATTCACAAAGACTCTGTGTGAAGACATTTTTACATTGAAGTGTCACCTAATAATTTAAATATAAGTGATAACATTTTGTTTACTACATTTGGTCAAAAGCACTTGCCTTTGGTCAATGATAAATTGATCATTCCTACACACAGGGAAACTATCTCACACTTTAAACTAAGCTATACTGAACATGTGGCAAATCTATGGGTTTACAATATCAATAATAGTGAAAATGTCATCATTTTCTCATCAGGTTTTCTCTATTTTCTGCACTTTAAAAATCTATTCTGACACACTGAAAGCTATATGGTAGCTGAATCCAATAAACTATTCAATCTTTTTTTTTATTACAACACCATGACTCTGGGAAGAAAAGCCTGAGTAATCTAATTGAAATTGTCACTGGTTTTATTGACGAGCAAAACCTCCTGTTTTTCTGATGTCTAATAATGGCTTGTATGTGTCTATATTTTTAATAAAATTTGGACTACAAATTAAAACTCACATGAATACTTGAGGAAATACTGGAGCCAAAACTGTGCAAAACTTTTCTTTACATATGTGCTTAAAAATCACCTGGCAAAATGTCTTTTGCATTTCAGATGAAGAAAGTTGTACTTTTTTCAGTTTTTTCATCTTCCAAAACTTTGGTTGCTCTCTGAAATTATTAAGAAAAACTTTTTTAGTTTTGCTGCAGCATTTACTGTCAGTGATTCAAAGTAGCTCTATTTTTGTTGTTTGAGGTTTCTAGTATCCATATATGATGCTTTAGCTGAAGTCAATTTCAACTTTTTGAATATATCCTCTGGAAAGAATATGCATTGTAATACTACCAATTTTTAATTGGAATCATAGAAAATCCACAAGGATCATCAAAGTCTAAATCCTGGCCCTGGACAAGACAACCCCAAGAACCACAGCACGTGCCTGAGAGCATTGTCCAAGCACTTCTTGGACTTTGTCAGGCTTAGTGCCGTGAGCCCTTCCCTGTGGAGCCTGTTCCAGTGCCCAACCATCCTCAATGCTCTTGCCTATTCACCATACAGCCTAAAATATGTTATATGCCAAATTAAATTGTCATATTACCCAATAGCCTTATGGTAACTAGGCTATTGTATTTCCAGGGCTAAAACTATGTTTTCAAAAGGATAAAGAATCTGGAAGTTCTCCTGCATGGAGTGGAGGAAAGGAAGGGGAGAACTCTCCTCTGCACCACTTTCCTGAAATCAGATTCTGTGTTTTGAGGCATTACACCTGATCCAACCATCTCCTCTCAACTCAAAACTCTTTGCCTTACTGATGTCTCAAGCACCCTCAGCATTGCATGCAGCATAAAATCACTCTTACTTTCCACCAAACAAGAGTTAGAGCAAATTAGGCCTTGTTGAAAAGTTTTAGGATATGGCCTTAAGTTTTCCCTGAAGGACAAGAGAGTAAGAGAGGATCACCTCAAGCTTAACTGACCCATGCACAAACCAAAGTTAAATAACAGTAAGCCTTTTTACATGTGAAACAAGCTGTAGTGCAGCAGTCACCCTGTGCCATATCTGAGATGCTGGTAGAGTACAAAATATCCTGCAGGTTGCTGATGGAACCTGAAGAAAATCACTGGGATTTTGAAGCCACAGATATTGGGGATGAGAAGCTAGCCACACAGCACAAAAAAAAAGAGATCTGCAACACCTGTGCTGGAGTCACTAAAGCAACTGAAATACTAGGAACAGAATAACCACTTTAGTTACTGCCCCAATTGCCAGGACTACACTGGATGTCCATATCAACTCCTGGATGCCAGCCAATGCTGTGTGGGAATGAATTAAACAATGGAAAAAGCACAGATGGAAATATTTGGGTAACCCATCTGGGCCACCAAGGTCAAAAAAAGACATCATGACATACCAAATCTGTTTTGCTGTGCTTAGAGGACTGCTATGTGCTACATGTAGTGCCAGCATATGCCATCCACCCACAAACACTTCTGCTACCATGACTCTCACAACAGACTGCTGGAAAATGAGTGGTGAGGAGGTTTGCAGTAGGGCAGGTGTACAAAAATACACGTATAACAACCTATGGGCAAGGCACTAGATGGCAAGCAGCATCTTCCACAAAAGATGCAATCTTGACTCTGGTGCTCAGCAGCACTGATAATGAGAATGATAAATGAGGTTGCAGGTAACTAATTGTAACTGTGTGAATAATGCTACATTTATAATGAGTAATTTTACTTGGACAAATTCTCATAGTACTGGCATTAACAGTCAGTTCAGATATTAAGATCTGGAGGATGTCTCAATGTGTATATACAGTTTCACAAGCGGCAGTGCATGGAATTAATCTGTATGGATACTAATGGGCATGTCAACAGAACAAAAAGTGAAAGTGTAGCAGCTCACACAGGCTAGGTCCTGTTGACATACTATTAACATACAAACTTTAGTTGACTAAACAGGGCAAAGGAGTAACTTACTTTTAAGGACAGAAGAGAGTAAGCAACCCAATGCTTGTTGTGTAGTCTTTGAGACAAGCAGATTGCTTGCATCAAAGCAATGGTGACAGTTTTTGGGCATTGAACAAATTTCAATGAGGCAACCAAGATTTTGATTTTTTTCTATCAAATCAGATAACTGATGGTCATCAGGTTATCATTAGGAGAGGACCCAAAGAACTCCAATCCTGGATAAGGTCTGTGCACAGCATGTCTAGAATCTAACCCAACTCAGCCAACTTGCCTCCTGGACAATGCCATCCCACTTGCAGAGCAGACAAGTACAATAATTTGTAAAATTGCATTTATCTATGATTAAGTTGTTTATGTATCCAATTCCAGCTGGACACTGCTTTATCATTTGGTTTTAAACCACAGAAAGAGAACTCCACATTTCCCAGTACATGGTTGCACCTGCTCACCAATCCATCCAACATTAAACCTTTTATCTCAGACCTGTCAGGATAATGCCTGTATATCTCTGAAGACAACTGTAGTCTGTAGATATTATGGCTTTGGTAGCAGTTGTCATTGTATATTAGGGACCTAATAAAACTGGCTAGCATGCAAACACAGGCTTTTCACATTATTGCCTCTTTGAGATTTCTTATCCTAAATTTCATTCTGTTTTTAGGCTTGCCCAGACAAGAGATGTTTCATTCAATTCTGAATCCCTTGCCTTCTAAGCCCTCCATTATCCTGGAGAGCTCAACCTCTACAGCTCACAAGCTCACTCTTTGTCTCCTTCCAAGCTTTGTCCAAATCTCCTTGTCTTTATTTGACTTGTCCAGGCACCCAATAACTTCAAGTTGTAAACATTTCTGTGGTCCTTCAGTCCTGATTCTCATTCTACATTCTGTGGTCTGGTTTGACATGGTCCTTATCTGGCTATTCTTGTTCAGTCTGTCAAAAAATCCCTTCTCTGTTCTCCCTGGTTGACAGCATCTCTTTAGCTTGGCTTCTGCAGCCTAGTGAAACTCTCTATCCTTCTGCCTCTTCCCATTGGCTCTAACAATGCATCCAGATCTGTCTGCTATTTAAAACACTAAAAGTAGGTATCAATATACAAATATACAAGCAGTAGGTTTATATTTTCACAGGAGCTATTGAAGCACTAGGACTTTGCGTTCTAGCTTTAGGAGAAACACTACTTATAAAATTATTGTGGTATGCCTGTTCTGGTGGAAAAGAAGACAAGGACAAGCCTGTACCCCCCAGAAAACTGTGGCTGACAGAAATCAAGTTTATATTTTAATAGATAGCACAGAGAAATAATGCAAATTTTGTTCATGGGGAATGCTTCAAATTTAAGGTTTCAGTTCACGTGTGCTCAAACTGAAGTAAGGAAAATCAATAACAGAGTATCTTTGGGGTCCTTTCCTTCAAAGAATAAAGGAAAAAGTGAATTAAATTAAAAGCTGGTCTTTGAAAGAGCTGTGTATCTTTTAGAAGAACTAGAAACTTTTGACCAGTATGTTAATCTGATCTATCAGTGATAGGTGCTCGGGAATGCATAAAATTGATCTCTTGACTCAAAGTCTTTCTAACCGGAAAATGGAGAATGGTAACTAAGTCCCCATAGAACTGCTTTTATTAACTATAACTAATAATTTTGATTGAACATTTGGCAGAAAATGCCTGCTTTAAGAATGAATATCGCTTACTTGGTGACACTCAGAAGTACAAGTAGATTTGTCAATGCAGTATTTTATTCCAGGACAATTGAGTCATCCACCACATAGCCAATATATTTGCTAAGAGTTACGCAAGTGGCCTTGGAAAAAAATGGAATATCTAGGCCTTATGCATCTCAATGAAGGAAGCAGATTGTCATAACAACTTTGAAAATGCCATTCTTTTTCAGTCACAATTAATTTTAGCCCAGCACAGGCACTTCACAGAACTGAAAACCAGAAATTCAACAATAAAACTGAAGGCTATTGCTAAAAGGTGCGGGTTGTGGACTCTTTCTACCTCTAGAATGCTGCAACAGTCCTGACTCTGGGCATGAAAGAACAAAAACCATAGAAGACAGAAAATGAAGCCCATGAAAAAGTCTTATTCATAGTACATTGTGAAGAATTTGAATAGTGTATCTTCAAAGGTAAGCTGTCAATATTACAGGAGGGTCTCAACTAATTAACAACAATTAATGGATTTAAAGCACATACTCAAGTGCTTTGCTGAATTGAAGCCTAAATAATGGAAACAAAATAATCCCGTGTATGTACTGCTTGCTTCTTTTTGAGCGAACTTTTTTTCCTGTATCATTCAGAGACCTTATCACAGTAAACAGGGCTTGGCTTTTGTGTGGCTTTCCCTAAGCAGCAAGGGCAGAGAGACCAGCCTGTGGCCTAAAGACCTTACAGACTAACACCTCCTCCATTTTAGAAGTTTTAGACAATCATGAAGATCTTTTTTGATAAAGTGAGGATCAGTGTTAGATTTTTTACACAGAAAGTTTAATTAACGTATATGTGTCACTTAAAAAGCAGACATCATGCACAATTGCAAACATATAAGTAATACTAAAATTCCTTTGGTTTTTAAAAAAAATTGTTTCTCCTTTTCCTTCTTTATCATCTACTGTTCCACTGCCTTTCTCTCATCCATATCCTCTCAGTCTAGAGCCAACTAATGTTCTTTAAGTGGAAATAGGAGATTCTGCCAAGAATTTCTCAATGTAAAATCCCCTTTCCATATTGTCAAGACTCATGGAAAATAATTTTTTCTCAGTTGGAGTGTTATCTGCTTTGGTTGAGAGTGAGTTTTGAAAAAAATGAGGTGTGAAAAAATGTCACTCTTTGTTTCTTCCAGGCTGGTATCATCTGTCATACGTATTGCTATTATTTATTTAGCTGGACTGAGCAGCAGTTTGTTTTTATTCATCTCTTTGATTTTTGACTTTGCTACTTCAGAAGTCCTTTTGTCTCTCCTCTTCATCAGCTTTGTCCTGTGTGAATGGACTGTCAGCATCTGTGGATATTGTAGTCTACTGTGTTTTTGTTTTGGTTCTTACAGGCTCAAAAAAGCAAGAAGAAACAAGGGGCAGGAAAAATGTTCCCGACTTGTAGAAAGGCAGGTCTTGAAAGTTTCTTTAATTTTCAAGAATATTGCTAGATGGAAAGAATATTATTCTTTCTGAGTAATAAACTCTCTGCTTATTACAGAATACATTTCATCAGAAGATCACAAAATACCTCTCAAACGAAATTAACATCATTACCTGATTTTCATGAAACCCTGATTATTGAAGAGATTTATCTGCAATGACTCAGAAGGTCTGAGGAACTGTGACTAGACCAAGATATTTTAGAAAGATGAGCCTGACCACTGTAGCTAAGAATATTAATTCATTAAAAGAGGTTTCAAATATTTTACTTTTTGAAAATTTAGTCTCAGCTTCCTTATCATCACTGAAGTGAGATCAGTGAGATCTTCAGAGTGAATGATAAGCAGGTGTACCATACTATGGACAAGCCCACTGCTGACTAGACCAAACACAAACTCTGCAGAAATGTGGTGGGGCCACAGGAAAGGGGGTGTGGAGAATATTCCTCTTGCTAAATATGGGCAAATCATGCTTATTTTCAAATGCATGTTCTGTCTCTGTAAGGTGGTCTCACAACCATGTGTAGTCCTTCCCTTTGGCTGTACTACAAATGGACTTCAGGTAGTGTTTGCCACCATTTTTCCATGAATTCTGTGCACTTGTACCACATGTGTGTTTCTAGCTGAATCATTCCTTCACAAATTGATCTTTATCTTAAAATATATTTTCTCAAAATACTTACAATACTTACAGTTTTTTTCTCAAAAAAACTTACATCAAGTTGATGTAAGTTATATGTTACTGGATAGTTATAGAACCAAATGTTAAGTAAAAAAAGAGAAAATAAACAAGTATGGACAGTCTATCATGTAATAATTTGCTCCCATTTGTACAAGTACCAAGAAACTCAATGTATTGACTGTTGATTTTATAGGGAAAAAATGTCTTTTCTGGGTAAACAGTAATATTTGTCACATCATGTTCCTGCAGCAGGATGATTAATATTTTTACAAGGCAGATACTTTTGCATAGGTAGATATTATTATCTTTACATGTGCAACAAAAAATGTAGTAAATTAAATTCTTTAGCATAAGAAGCAGATCTTAAACGGCTTAAATTGGTTGATCATGAAACTCTGGGAAACAGAGCAAGCAATAGATGACAGACCTTCACACAAAACACAAGCTTAATTCAATGTACAAATATGTGACTTTTATGAGATATGTGATATTTTCTGGTAATAAGTTAAGGCAATCAGGTAACAAGCTGTGTTGAAGCTATCCTAGGACTGCTAAGATGTTTCATTTCAACATATTCTCAATTACAGCAAAAAACTCCAGGACTGAACTTACTTTAATTTTATTTATTTTTTTTCCCCTCTAGTATAGAATTATCCACCTTTCATTTCATTGCAAATGTAACAGTTGCTGTCCCACTATTGAACGGCAGTGCTCTCAGATTCACAGAGAAGGAGCATGAGATTGTTAAATAAGATATTCTGTTTGCTAGCTTACATCCTTGAAACTAAAATATTAAGTGCCCCTCCAAGGAATTCCTTTGGAATACAATGCTTTATCCCATTTTCCAAATAAAATTGTTTTATTTTAATGCTGAGTGTCTGTGGAAGCTATTCTTCCAGCTGTGGCATACTGAAATGCCTGTGGCTTAGAGGCTTGCTACAAGACCTCTATCAATGACACTTTTACAAATGCATGTGTTCAGGAAAATATGGCAAAATATTGGTGTGAATATTTTACATTTTGAAAGCAATCAGCAGGACACAGTCATGAATGTTTTCACACAGAAGCCTGTAGGTGCATGCACTGTGTGTGTGAGCATGCATGTAGAAATTAAAATGCATATACGTACATAATAAAAAAGTACAGACTGCAGTTTCTGGACACATGCCACTGGCATGTAGATAATAATAAACATGATTGAATCCTGCAAAATGTAACCCTAAAAAATTGAATTTAATTCTCCTTTCTGTTTGGACATAATATCAGTTTTGGATTTTAGTTTTCTTGAAATGAAGCCCTCCAAACCTCTAGGGTAAAAAAATCAAGAATGATATATGGTTGCTGTATAAATTATGTTGTCCAAAGATAATCACAATGGGCTTATTAAAATGTATGTAATGTTGATTCCTTCATTGTGGTTTCAAGAGTTATCAGATTTAAAAGCAGAAAATATGCAGAGAAAGTATTACTGAATATCAAGGACATCTTTCTGTGTGGAGTAGAAGTACAGAAGCCTGTCTTGGTTAATGAGGATTACTTAAGTCTTATGAAATATTTAATTGTCATTCTATCTATTTTAGAATGACAGGACAGCAGTAATCTGTTCAAACCCAACAGATAAAATATGAAGAAAATTATAGAAATCTTAATGCAGAAAGTGTATTCCTCTATGTCACTGTCTGTCTTACACCAGTGAAATCAAGTAGAGGGAGAGATTTCAGTTTCTTCTTAGTTCCATAGCAACAGAAGACCAGACATATTGATATCTATCATCAACAATATATTCAATTTTAACAGACACTTAAACCTCTTTTAAGTTAAGTTCTTTAAGAATTTTTAAGCTATTTTCCTTGGGAAAGACAGAGTTGGATTATCTCAGAGACTTAGAAATTCTTTCCATGACGAAGAAATTATTCCTGTTCCCTGCTGGAATTTGTGGCCATAAAATAAATGAGATTTCATCTCACACTATAATAGTTTGAAAAATGTTGCTGGAATGGGGTGAGATCCAATCTCTTCTGGCTACATGTGGGTAACTGATATTGATAGGAAATTTTTTGCATGGAGATGCAGAGGAAAATAAACAAGGGAGATGCAACTGGCATCACATTGCAAGAAAAATAAGTATTGATATCAAGATGGAAGTTCAAAAGGGGGTTTCTATACAGGTATAAGCAATTTACATTTCCATTCTTTGGAATGAAGAATAGATCTTTTCTTCCAGTAATGTAGTTGAAGTGCAAGGTTATTTCCCTACATTGAGAAAGCATTCATATATCATAGCTAATATGCTTAGAAATACTTCAAAAAAGGTTCAAACACATCAGACACATCAAAGCATTGGTTATGTGAGATTTTATTTCTATACAGGGATAAGAACCACTCTGTATTTTGGGCTACCTTGCAAGGAAGAAATCATGAAAAGTCTCTTCTCTGAACAAAATTACTTTACACTGTGGTCACTCTGATTCCTTTCACTTTGATAAAAACTCCCATGTGTGTGGATATGAGACATGATAACAAAAGCACACAGGGCTGAAAAGCTATTAAGAAGGGAGCATGAATTCAGTCAACTTCCAACCTTGAAATGATGAGGTTATTATAAATCATATTCTTGAAATACCAAGGTGAAGGGAGAAACCTCACATGTCCTTACAACTGCACTCACTTTACATCACTTAGACAGTGATTCTTATTCACATGCAGAAGAGAGCTAGTTATGAATAGTTGTTCTCAACTCCTATCCTATTCCTCAGGCTTTGAACACACAAGACCAAATGTAAAGAATGAAATAATTTCAAGAATCTCTTAGGACTTAGTAGACTTAAAGAATATCAGGGTCATGAGATAGCTTGTTGAGTCTCATTGTCCTCCCAGCATCTCTAGTGATATCCTGGAACTTTAGATTTACTTATTATATTCTAAAGACATGTTTTTCATGACAGTTATGAAAGTTTTAAATTTCCTGTCACCATTTATTCCCACTCTTTTCCCTATGCATATTTCTCTTCTGATCTCAAAGTCTCAGGATTTTTATGCTCTGCCCTGGATGACCCAGAAAGGAAGGTTTTTGGAATTCAGAATTTACATTACTTCATGGAATGGTAAAACAAGCCAAAACATTGCTGGTGCATTCTACAGAATGATGGTGTCACAACAGCCTTTCCTAACTCAGCACTGATATTCACCACTTGCCTCCCATTCCTCTTTTGATTAAGTAGAAAAATTATTACAGAGTTACTATAGTCCTGGACAAGACAATACATTCTTTCGTGGGGGAAATAAACAAAATAGTCTTGATTCTACTCTAACCAGACCAACCATCTGAATGTACCTTTTTCCTTAAAAAACCAAAATTCATTCTTACAGGGTAATTTTTCTATTGTCTATTTAGGCTGCATGGATAAAGGAGCTTACACCCTCTTCCTATGTCTTTTCAATATTCAAATGAATTAAACAGTTCTTTGCCTTTGCATAAAATTTCCCATATTGCAGTCTTTGGATCACAGAGACAAAATTCATTATGTATCTCTTTAAATCTGTTTAGCAATTCTCCTCAATGTTTAGTATACCATGCATACTTTCTTACAATCATCTCCTTTAATCATGGTAACAAAGTATTATTTTATTCTTCTAGAGAGAGCTCACATGTGTTTCAAAATTTATATTCATAATTGACAGTTACCTAGAAAAAAGCTCTTTAGCCCTTTAAAATGATGTACACTTCAACAGATAGTTCTGGCACTTTCTCTCAGTTTAGATTCATGTTATTTTGCCAAAATAATGAAATTACAGAAATAGTGCAACTGCAAACCAAAATGCTGTGAAAAAAAGTGGAATAGATTAGAAAATTAATAGATTTGAGGTAGAGGATTATTTTACAAGAAAGTCCTGTTCCATAGAAAGAGACTGTAACTACAAACTGTCATGATAATGTGTGATTTTAATTATATCACTAACATTGATAGATTAACAGATAATGAACAGAAATATCAACAACATCAATATTATTTCAAACACAGGCTAAATATTTAATGTACAAATTGAAAAATCAATGTAAAAGTAAAATTTCCTAAGCTAAAGAAAAAATGTGTTAAATAGATCTGAATGACAGAGATTGGTTAACTCCCTAATTGGAAGAACACACAAGTGAAACTAACCACATAAGTCAAAAAATAAATGAAAGAAAGGCTGTCACAGAGATTAAAGATTTATACAGCTGTTTCATCCATCTGGTGTTTAACCAAGCAAAGGCTGGTGGAGAGCATATGAGTCAGATGCCTATATTGCTGGATAACTGACTGATTAAATAAATTTGTACATCCATCAAAGACCATAAGACTTAAAATTAGACTTACCATAAAAAGCCACACAAAATGATTTGAGAGCACAGAATTTGTAGACGCTTTGGTACTGATTTTAAAGGCAGTTTTGGAAAACCACAGAAAAAGATACCAGGATGGGTTTTGGAGCTGCAGCAGATATTAAGTGTATAATTATTGAAATCTATATGCTTTGATGCATTGCCCAAAAATGCTGCACATAAAGAAAATGGGTGAATTTTGAAATGAAAAACTGAAGCATGCAGTGGTGAGTTAGACTTGCAAATATGAAGCCATGGAGAAAATTTGTTTTCCCACTGGATTTGAACAGGTTATGCAAAAAATTTCCCATGAATTTTATTCAAGTGAAGAAAAAAATAAACTGATGTTAGTACTGCCACTTGTCAAATCAGCTTTACAGTCTGCTTAACTATGTGCCCAAAATCTCAAGAAAAGCTGTTGACTTAATTGAGATGCTTTTCATATGGCCAACACATTCTGATGTGCTGGTAAGTGAGAAGAAGATCAGTTTCCCACTTCTAAACTTTTCAATGAAAAGTCCTGGTGATCTGCAGTGCATAGGTCAGCCACCACTAGTTTTCTGTTTCAAGGTGAGCCCTTTTAAGCATGTCTCATGGCCAGCAGAGCATACAAACTCTTGGAAAAAGAAACATTCAGTCCATTATCTCACAGCAGTGAGATTGTTTTCATTTAGCTATAACAAATATCATGTGCATAAATGATCTTGAGATGTTTGCCTCTTGTATTCTCTCCCATGCATGCACTAATGGGGAATTTTTGCACAGTGAAACATGCAGTGACTGGAACAACAGGCAAAACAACGTGATGAATGTGATGAAAGGCAGGGATTTGAGAGGATCAAGGTTAGCATGTTGGACATCCTCATAACAGAACTGTCTAAATTTGCCATGAGAGAGGATGTAGCAAAAAATTTCAGTTAGGTATCCAAAAAAAGATATGTAAATTTTTTCAGTTTTCTGTAAAATCTCTGTAAATTTTCTCCCTATCTGTCACGCACTGGTATACTGCAGCAAAGAACATGCCAAACAAAATCTAAACATGCTATCTGAGAGAACACTGGCTTAGGTTTTTCCCACATGGTTTCTCTTTGTCTTTTCCTAATAACTATTTTCTTGGATTTGTCACAACCTTTAACATCACACAATACCAAAAGCCACAACTTAAAAAATTTTAAATGTGTTAAACTTGATACTATGTGTGTTATTTATTAAATTAACTATGGACTATGTTGGGCTATATAAAGCACTCATGTGAGCCTGTAAAACTTCTACAGCTCAGCTTATGTACAGGCAGGCCACTTGCAATAGTTTAATTATGCTTCCTTTTACAGAACTCCCAAAGCACAAATCCTGCAAGAATTTAGGACAAAACCTTGAATCCCTCCTTTCACTATAAGGTAAGTCCACTTTGTAAAATAGACAGGGCATATGGGTACAGCTGCCTCCAGGCTGTATGAGATAGGATGATCTTCCTTGACTTATACATTGGCAGACTGGCCATTTAAGCCCATCAATTATCTTTGATAAGAAGATACAAGGAATTCAAGAAGGTGATCTGTCTTACTGGCACCCAGTTTACTTTGATATAAAAAGTACTTTAGAAGTGGTTATTTCTTTCTGGGGATGTTGAAGGAAATGTTGGAAGACTGACTGCCTCTAAGTGTAGACATAAAACTTTGAGATATCTGCTTTAAGCTCCTTTGCCTTTTCCGTGGTTTTACTTGCCTGCTGCCTAACACCAAAGGTGTTGGACAGTTTCTTTTACCATCGCATCTTTCTTTGTATAGGGTCAGCACAAAGCCACCTGTGGGACATGATGTACAGACATCTTGCTCAAGTTTCTGTCTGCCTGGTATGAAACTCCAGTGCAGGTCATGGCATGATAATGGAGAGCAGCAGAGCTAGCTGTGTGCAGCCTCTCACAAAGCAGGCTCCTGGCTGTCAGACATGGTGGGTGTTAAAAATGCCACATGGACTTCTGGAGAAAACAGACACAATTTTTATTTCTACCCTTGTGGGGAAAATTCTGCTGTCCACTATGTGACATATCATAGAGCAGAGATGATGGATGAACCCTGCTATGGACAAGGAGGCCTTGAAATGGAAATGGGAAACACTTAGCTAGACATTTCACTTTTGTCTTAAATGACCTTGAATCGCCTACCAATAATCAAAAGGGATATTATGGATAGGGATTTAGAGTATTTCAGAGATCAAAGTAAATTTGCAAGTGAGAAAAAAAATTGAAACCATATAGATTAAACTGGTTATAAAGCTTTGGAATGAATAGGTTTACTTGCATAACTTCTCTGTGTATTCTTTTCCACAATCCTGTTTTGTCCCAAAAGACAAGTAACAATATCTGCCAATAGCATCATCTACTTCAGACACCTTTTTTCTGACACGACAGATAGCAACCTTTCTGCAGAACATATCCAAAATACTCTATAGAGAGTACTTAGAGATAAACATGAAAAGATATTTAGAGCACAGGGCACACAGTTTACTTTTGTAAACACAAATACATATAAAAGTAAGATAAGTACTGACTTTACAAAAGTGTAGGGAAGATGGTCTACAGAGATACTGTTTTCCTAATAAGCAGATGTAAACCATAGAAGGCATGGTTTAATTGGGGAAGTTTTTAACCTGATTTTGAAATGAATAAGATACAAAAAAAAATTATGGAGATGGATGTGCCCCTTTTGCTCTTCTCTATGCCTGATAAGAAGTCACACTTCAAATGACCCAGATTTTAGAATTCCTGAAGTGAATGTGTTGACAAAATAATGGTAGAAATGGTTAGTTCAAGGAAAGTGGAAACCGTAGTTAGCATGTGGAGGGTGTTGTAGGGTTGGTTTTGAGCAGATCTATCTTTCTTTCCTTAAAAAAACATTTGGGAAAAAATACTTTTTGCAGTATTTTCAATGATCTATTAATAATAGTCAAACTTTCATCAAGATCAAGAGCTTTCAAGAGAATGATTTCATGGCACTGATGACCACTCTCACTAGAGACCAACATCTCACACACAACACCTGCCTTTTTCATTCTAAAAAATTTGTCCAGCTGTTATCAGTGTGTCTTTGCTACCAGGGAAAGAATGCAAAATGAGGGCACCTGGGAAAACTGCCTCATTCTTTCTATCCGGTTCAAGTTAAAATTAATCAAGGATGAAAAGTTTTAAAGGTGTTCTTTCTCTTTCCCACTGGATTCAGACAGTCAGAAGAAAATTAAGCAAAAGGAGGAAGATGATGAATCAGACTCAGAATATGAATAATTTGGGGACCAAGGAGCTCCAGACAAAAGAAAACACAATTCTCATTTTCACAGTTCATCTTTCATTTTTGAATACTCATCACCATCTACTGCCAAGATGCCAAGATTAAAATCTGTTTCTCCATTTGTCATCTCTTATTTCAAGTGAGTTCAAAGGGATCACTGGTCCCAGACTGAAAGTACTTCACTCTCAGAGCATGAAAAACAACATAAGAGTTTGCAGGGAAGATCAGTATGAAGTAATTAATGAAATCGTGTTTTTCTGACAGTAAAGAGCAAGGAAGGAGAGAAAAGGTATCCTTTTGTCAGGGTCTTTTAAAGTGTCTTCTTACTGTTTCATCTATTCTGGAATCCTTACTTGCTCAGTTTCATCCTTTTGCTTTTCTAATATAAATGCAAAAATATATCTCTACTGCAAAGAGTAATCAAACACTGGGGTAGTCAGAATCTGGATCCTGTTTCTATCATATTTCATGTATGATCTCACAAGGTCTTGTAGGCATCCTTTCCTTGGTTGCACACTTGTGACGAGAGCTATCTCATCTACTGAGTTTGCAAGGCTACACTCTCACTTTGCATTGCTGCCATTAGATCCAGCCTCCCACAGCACCCTACTTCTCTGGACATTCTGCATTCCATGTTGTAGCAATGGTGTCAGCTTTCTTCTGGAAGATCTCAGGAAATCTTGACCCCATGTGTAATATCTACACAGAAAAACTTCTTGTATTGTGGATATGATGACCTAAATATCAATTACATGACACCATGAGGAGCAGAGAATTTTGGCCCAACTGGCACAGCAAAGTCCAGGAACACAGAAATTTTCCATATGGACTGACAGGTAGCATGGAAGCAGAAGGAGGAAAGTGAAGTGCTGGTGCCTGGCAGGATGGGAGCTATACTGTCAGGAATCCCTCGAACCCAGTGTGAGTAGCCAGAGCTGTCAGTGAAACAGAATAAGAGCAATTGCTGTTTTCTTTGGCCAGCTTTATTACCCCAACTCCATTGCCTCTTTCCCAAGTGGCTAACTGGTTCTAAAATTCCTGAGCTCTGGTGGTGAACCATTTCAGAGAGTTGAACCCAAGCCTCTGTATTTGGAGTTTCAGCATGTCCCTGGAGTTTGTCCATCCATCTGACCCAGAATGGGATCTTCCTGTCCAGGTCCTCCTTGCACTGGAAGTGACATGGCACTGAAGGCATGGATCTGAGAGCATGCCCAGTAAACTCAACTGGGATTGTCAATGTGAAGCCACATTTAACACTACCAAAAGATTGCTGTCTATGCACACACTTTCATAGAATCACAGAATCCCAGGATGGGTTGGGTTGGAAGGGACCCTAAAGATCCTCTCATTTTAATCACCCTGCCATAGGCAGGGACACCTTCCACTAGTCCAGGGTCCTCAAAGCAACCTGGGGCTTTGAGCAACCCCATCCAACCTGGACTTGAGCACTTTCAAGGAAGTGAATTCAAGGAATCCACAACCTCTTTTCCATTGCCTTACCGTCCTCACAGTAAAAAATTTCTTCCTAGCATCTGACCTAAACCTACTTTCTTTCAGTTTAAAGCCATTTCCCCTTGTCCTATCACTACATGCCCTTGTAAAAAGTCCTTCTCCAGTTTTCTTGCAGACCCTCTTTAGGTACTGGAAGGTGCTGTAAGGTCACCCCAGAGCCTTCTCTAGGCTGAACAACCCCAGATCTCTCATTCTGTCCCCATAGATGAGGTGCACAATTCCTCTCATCATCATCATACTAAAATCTGTTTAATATTGAACTTAAATCCTGAAATTCTTGCTCAGCAGTGAAGCTTTATAGGGAAAGGTATTTGTGTCTTAAATGATATTAATAGCTACATCTTGCTTATTGTCTTTTTTTACCATCATTAAAGAAAAATATAACTTTTGGGTTTTGCATCTTGGTTGGAGGCATAATTACATAAACATACATGTGTGTATATAGGGAAAATTTTATA
Source organism: Parus major (assembly GCF_001522545.3). Taxonomy (NCBI): domain Eukaryota; kingdom Metazoa; phylum Chordata; class Aves; order Passeriformes; family Paridae; genus Parus; species Parus major. The sequence goes on from NC_031769.1 coordinate 103,171,894, forward strand.
TATATATGTATATGTATAAATGTAGGTGAGCACATAGATTAATATTATCCTAACTATGGCAGATGGATACATATGTTAACATATGCATGTTTATGTGCACAATACAAAGTGGACTAATACTTCCTATCCTACTCAAAGGACAGCCACTGATATATATAAAATCACAACAGAAATGCTTACAACAAAGTGAAATTCCAATGGATTTCAGATTAATGGAGTTGCTGCTAGAAATACTTATAATAGTCAAACATTGTTTTTGATTTATTGTGTCTCTACCTGTAAAAACAAAAGGAAAAGGGTAAATTTTATTTTATTTAACAAATTTGAGCCCATATACCAAGTTACCCTGCAACTTTCCCATAATTCTGTGTGTGTGTGTATATTTGAAAAATGCCAGTATTTTATTTTTATTTTGAAAGATACCAACCATTATTATGTAAAGTGCATTAAACAAAGAACAGCCATTTCTCCTTATTTATTTTGTTTTTCTTTAAAAATATACTTTTCAGCCCGGAAAGCATTCTAACAATAAAAATATGAATAAAATACAAGTAATTTCACAATGTTCTGGGACTATGTGGAACAGAAAAATGAACATTTATAATTAAAGACTATATCATAATGCTCCTGAAAAGCATTGACATGAAACATTTTTCACGCAATTTCACTGCACTGAGGCCAAAACAGTTTACAGAATAACAGTATAGGAGTTTAAAAGGACACTTTTAACAGGAATTTTTTTAGTCTGGATTCTCAACTCAGAAATGACCAGAGCAAGAGACTCATGTTTTTAATGCTTCAGTCATTGTAAGTTGAGGCTTTACCTTCATTGTGTGTCCATTACTGAGAGAACTACATGGAGATGCTCAGCCCTAAAGGAAGGAGGCAAAGGCTCCCAGACACGGTCATCAGAATTTACTTGACACTCTCATCACTTGAAAACTCTCAAGGCAAAAGAGTTTCAAGTTTCATATGTATTTTCCAGGTGTTTTTGAAGTATACATTTGGATCTCAGGATAGGATAGCCCAGCACAATTCTGCCTCCATAAAAGCACTACAAAGGTTCAACTCTAGAATAAAAAGAGGATCTGGAAAAATCAAATGTTGTCATGGAAAGGATCTGGAAAATCAGATGTCATGGAAAGGAACTGTTACCTTCTTTCAACTTTGAGGCTAAAGTTGTTCTCATCTTTTAAATTTTCAAGAAGATTTGAAATCCCAATTCTCTTTTAACGAAGCATATTCTTTCATTCTCTCCATGTTTACTTATCAGTAAGCATTATGCTGAAATGTGCATCTTCTTTCTGGAGTTTTAACAAGATTGCTGACTTTTCCTGAAATCCGATGTCCTGAATTTTTAGAATTTTTTTCTCGATTCACTATATAGAAGTAAGAAATCAGGAATTCCTAATTCTGATAAGGAATGAGTGCTTAATAACCATTGTCTGGGAAATATTGCAACCCTGCTCTTTGAAACTGTCATAGGGTACCTCAGATACTCTTCTTAATAAGAGTATCAGACCTATGTGTCCAGCTTGCAGACTATTACAAAAATAAACAAAAAAATGACTTAAAGAATTGACAATATAAATTAATATAGCTACTAATATAATAGAGCAGCTACCTGTCCATCAGTCACAAACGGAATAAAGGAAGCTGAAAGAATAATGAAATGTCCAAAAACTCATTCAAGCCTTGATAAACCTAAGAACAAAGTACATCTTTTATTCAATTAAGAACTCCAAAGATTGTAGCAGCTGCTGTGGAGAAACTCTCCTACATTGAAAAATGGTATTTACATAAGGAAAACAAGCGTTTCCTCTTGAGTTTGTAAGCAGATGATCTGTACAGAGCTTTGTGACAAACCAGAAGTCCATCCCACACAATGAAAAGGTAAGGAATGTGTATTATGGGTTCATTTACCAAAGCATTTCAGACATATCTTTGCTTTAAGGAGAAATTTTGTTGACACAAATTCCTGGGAAAAGATAATTGAATCACAGCATGTCAGGAAGAATGCAGTACCTAGCAATGTACCAAGGGCAAGGGACTTTTTTCTGCAAAATATGAGAATGGCACACCACGGACTCATTGGGAAGACAAGTTATTGAAGGCAGGATTGCCTGTGTGCCGATGTTCCACAGCTGCCATCCAGCATGTAGCTTCGGAGGCAAGCCAGTAATAACACCTACCTTGTTGGTGCTTTGTGTTCAGCTGAAATGCTAGAAACAGATGGAATATCCTGAGCACAGCAAGCGGACAAGCTAATATCCCTAGGGATCACAAAGCCAAATCACATTTGAGCTGATATTGATCTGGGGGAGATGACCCTGTTAGAAGAGGACTATCAGTGGAAATTAAAGAATTGCTTTGCAGACAAACTTGACAGGTAGCCCAATTTTTAGGATTAAATGTTGGGTTATTACTAGTAATTCATCAAAGACTGTTCCAAGGTAGAACTACTTTTCATATTAACTGTCATAATATTAAAGAAAAAGGGGGCAGAGGCCAGAAGTGCACACAGCAGCCATACTTCTGATGTGGAACACCAAGAGACTTCCAGAGAGGTAAAACAAAACAGCTGGCTACTAAAACAAACAGACTGGGACGTGTGAGTAGACAAAAACAAAGTTGGCAAGCAGGAGAGTGGTAATATAATTGCCTATTCTTTCCAAAGCTCTCAAATGGTTAAAGTGAATCCCATTTGGGACTTCTGACTTAATGGGCAGAAGCAGAGACTAGAGGGAGATTGCTTTGCCTTAAGCCACGTTCAAAGAAGAAGCTGGCTCAATAGAAAGCAGTTCCAGTGCAGGGGTGAGGACAGGCCAATCTGGTCATTCAGAAGAGCTCCTCATTCAAAGCTCAACAGGTCATCACCTTGTTTATCAGGAAAGAGAAGAATATCCTCATGTCCAGAGGCCTGTGCATTTTGTTAACACTTTACTGGACATTGTCTAGCATATAATAAGTGAATATGTGCTTGTCTGTGGCTCAGGCAGATTTTTGTCTCTTGGGAATGTACAATCTACTGGATCATCTTAGTAGAATAAACACTAAACAAAGGGACTTCATACTCCCTCATTTATTTATTTGTCTCTCTGTCTCCTCTCTCTCTCTTTCCCTCCACTGTCTTCTTCCCTGCTCTTTCTTAATTTTTCTCACTCATTTAAATGCCATTTTATTACTGCAAAGCCATTTGCAAATATATGGCCTAAATGTTGACCTGAAAACAGCAATATTAGACAAATCCTGCATGGGCAGGAGCATCCTCAGTCACAAAAATCTACTCCCTCTGGGCTTCAGCTTGGTCTCCTGAGACCTCTCCTCTTGGCTGTGTCAAGTGTCATTATCTCTTCAGAGCAGTTTCTCTCTGACAGACCTTTTAGGCAAGGGCCAGGATTTTTAATTGCATTCTGAAGTAAAGGATGCAGACCTAGGCTGTATCTGTCTCTTTGTTCAACAGGCAGGCAGCTGTGTGCTGGATTTTCTGTGCAGTTTACATGCCCTTGCAGACCTTTCCTGCCAAAAAACCTAACAGCAGACTTCGCTTGATCATGAGGGCTCACAGGCACTGTTGTAGTTTAGCAGACAGCTATTTGTAGTTGCCTTATTTGGCTGGGAAAGCATGTATTAAATGCCTGTACTAATTACTGTAAGACAGTTGCAGCAGCTGATTTGTCAAACCTCTGCAAAATTTGCAGGCTGATGAAAATGAAATGTGTCTGAAAGTCAATTTAATTTGAGGAGAAAAAGTAATATAGAATTTTAAATTATTACCTTTTAACCATTAATGTCAATCATATTGGTAATAGACACCTTCAAAACACTCTTTAGTGAAAGAGTAGAGTATTTTTAATTTATTTCTCTAGCCTCCTAACAAATTGAAAGGTTTTCCACAGGATTTTGCCACACAGTATGTTGGCTGCACTACTAATTAAAAGCTGCTAGTTTCTAAATTAACCTGTGAGTACCTACAGTGATGGAAATTGCCTCCTTAACATTATTATTTACTGACAAAGCAGGTGATGACCTGCTTGTATCTCCAAAACAAGTTCATTAGTTTGTCCTAATGGCTACTGCAGATAAACATTCTGATATTTCACTATCATACTGCCTATGGAAGAATGAGCTGATAAAATAAAAATAAGGAAAAAAGGAAAATACAAGAAAATAAGAAAAAAAAGTTCCACAGATTTCCAGCTAACTGGGCCTTCTAGTAGGGCCAGTGTGACTCATTCTCAGTCAATAGATACATACCTGACAGCTGCCATTAATAACTATTAAAGTGCCGCTTGAGCTCCAGGGTGAGACATGCTTCAATATTCTAAAAATAAGATATTATCATTCTGCAAGAGTAATAGTTTAGGCAGCAGTGGTTTCAACCCTCTTGGTCTGACTCTTCAAACTGACATCATTTAATCTAAATGTTCTGTCCTGCCAGGTCTCCTTTTGGGTACGCGGTATGATGAAAGAGCTCAGAAGTCATTAATACAAATGTTTCTATAGAAAGTATTGGTCAGGTCCATCTAGAAGTGACTGTCTCATACATTACCTGCTGAGAAGGCAAACATAAATCCTAGGCTAGCAAACTCATCAACACCCCTCATGCTACCAAAAGACTGGATGACAACACTACTGCACTGAAAAACTGAGCATCACCACTAAATTGGAAGGAGATTAATTCACCTTTCTCTGAATGCTGCTGCATGCCCTGGTAAACAGAAATGACTTCAGAGAAATTTCAAAAACAATTTCTGAGAGAATCCTCTTCGGGTTGTTTTTTTTTTTGTTTTGCTTGTTTCACTGGAATTCACAAGTATAGATTGATGACTGAGACTCTAAAAGACCTTCCTGCATTGTGTCCTTGGTTTGGTTTATGTAAGCTGATGCTGGGTACTATTTCTTTATAACTGATTTAATTTTAGAGACAGCCAAACTTCCACTCTCCAATCAATTACAATGGCCATTTATATGTACAGAGAATTTGGCTTAGGACATTTTGAGTCTAATGCATTTAGGACAATTTTTTTTGGATATGGGCAGTCTGTTTTAGATATGGATGAAAATATGAAAATATTCTGTTTAAATATGATGCTTTGTATTAGATGGAAAGATTAGAAGATTTCACATTCTCCTCTGTCTTTAAAATGAACACCTTTCCCAGATATGGGGTTCTTGTCTATTTCTAGAGAGGGATATTTTTTTTTGGTGTCAATCCCCATGTTAAAATATTTGAACAATGAATAGTGGGTAGTGCAGTAAATTAATCCAGTTCACACCACTTCTAGTCATGGTTGAAGTATTTCTTCCTGAGTTGAAAAGAGAGGGGATATTGGGAAGTATTTTGTATGAATTATCTTCTTCTAAAACTTCTCTAGTGAGGTTTTGAAGGCTTGATTAGTAAAACTATTTTCAAAGCCATTAACCTAAGTAATATGATTTGCTACTGATTATGTAACTGGAAAATCTTATGACTTCTTGGCATAATGCTACCTCAGACACCAAATTATCCCCCTTTATTTAGCTTGCTTCCTCCTTCTTTTATTTCCATTTTGGTGCTAAAGATTTGCCTACACAGCACTCTGCAATGCTGTGTCATCATACCTGAAGGAGGTCAGCTCTGCAAGCATAGGATTCTCCAGGGTCTTGTGAATTGCTTTTAAACCAATGGAAAGAGGATCTCAAAAGAAATCTGAAAAAAAATCTGAAAAAAAAAATCTGAATTTTAACTTTTCCCCTTTGCTTCTGCTCAGTGTCTTGCATTTGTTGTATCATCACAATTTTTCTGGTAGTCTCCAGACCATGAGAAATTCTGTGTCTTGAAGTCTTAGGGTGCATCTGAAACAAAATACAGGAAGCTGTACTTTGAGGTGCTGCATGGAGTTTCAGCCACACAGGTGCCTAGATCAGGGAACTGGGGTGCCAAAGCTTCTTTCTGACATGTTGGTTGGTTTTCATCCCATGGCTGAGAGAAGACAGAGCCACAGCTGAGCCACACCCAGTGTATGCATCAGAACTTTGAACAGCTCTTGAGACAGCTCAGTTATGCCCTGAGTTCTCCTGCCTTTTATGGTGGTACCTTCATGTAGCAGGATGAGGAAAGAGGTTTACATACTGTGCATAAATGACCACAGCGAAAATATCAGACTGCCACTCTGCCACTTGTTCATCCAAGGTTCAGAAATCTATGTCTTTAACAATTTTCAGCTGGTTGCCTGGGGTTGTGTTTGTTGCTTTCTTTGTTTATTTGCTTTGTTTGTTTCCTAGGTTTTATTGCTGGTTTTCATTTTTTTGGATGCTTTTAATTTTTAAATTTTATTTTTTATGTTATTTGAGGCTTGCATTCTTTCTGCTGGCTGAAATATGTGTGACTTCCTTCCAAGATAAGATACTTGGAGTTGCTGATCAGTGATCTTTGTTTTGCTGCTGAGGCCAGATTTTCTGCTGGGTCTGTGCCACTCTCTGCAGTAAAGCATTTGCCCTCCATAGCTAGAGAATCTTGTGGAGAAGCCATGGAGAATGAGAATCTTCAGTATATCTCTATACACACTACTGCTCACAAGGGAAGTTTCTAAGTTATGATTTTATTATTTTCTGTGGTTTAACATGACATGAGAACGAAGGTGGACTGTTCTTCTTGTCCCATGTGTGCAGGATGATATTGCTGTCTTTATTACTTTGGAACTTTTGGGATTAAAGCTATTTGGCATATAAGAAGAAGCAACAAGTGACTCTTTAATTAATCCCTGGTTATCACAACAGCTGATAGACACAGAGGGAACATTATGTTCTCATACAGAAAACGAAAACAAAAAATCTTTATCTCCTGCATACCGTGGAGACTAAGGAAGAGTTAAAACCACTGTGAAATGACTGCAATGAAAGAAAGCTCTGATTGTCTCTAGTGTTGATTTACAGCCTTTGCAAGACTCTAATCAAGAATGAAATTAACAGTGCAACAATAAGACGATGTTCTTTGTATTTTTGGACATGCCTGCTCACTGGGGTGTATGTTATCTGCAAGCACAAAATGGACAGAAAATGCTGCTCAGCTATTTAAGCCACACATGTGGCAGGCAGCAGTTCAATGAGCTCCAGTAAGAGAAAATCTCATCATTTCCATGTTTGCCTTTCTAAGATCTGAACTATTAAGGAAGCACACTGGAGAAATAACTTTGATTTTGGATAAGGGTTTATAAAGCATCATGTTAAAACTTTGAGATACAACTAATTACTCACATGTCTGAAGTATATGAAAAAAAGGGTAAAGTATGTGTGGTCTGAATTAGATGTTGGTGGACTTTGGATTTTATTTACTTACAATTAGATTGCTCATTTTTATGCTTTTTCTTATGAGTCTTCATAAGGCCTATGTTTAATCTGAAGAAATATCAGCCTCATTGTATGGAAGGAAATTAAACAAGGACTAAAACAGAGCTCTCTTTGTATCTGTAATTCCCTCTACCTCACTAAATAGATCACCAACAGCAAAATGTATTATACTACACTTCCAAGCTCTGGTTGTCAGAGAGGGTGACAAGGTGACAATGGCAGAACTCAGAGGGATGGGAAGGAGAAGAGAAGAATTTATTTGCAAGATAGTGCTCTAAGATAAAAATACAAAATAATCCTAAACTTTAGAAGTTTTAACAGGCTCAGCTTTCAGTTTTGTTCAGGATAAACACAAGCAAGCATTTTTCTCCAGCTAAAAACCAACATTTTGAAAATTGAAGCACTGTACTGGAAAATTAAGACAAAAACCGTTTCTTAAAAGCCTTGGTTTTGATACACTCTTGATGGAATGCCAAAGCTAGCTTCTCCACAAAAAACCCCAAACCCAAAAAAACGACCAAACAAAAATACTCACTTCCATTCATACAGAATAGAAAAGTAAATTATGATGGAGACTAAGACAAGTTAAAATGATGATCAGAAATAGAGAGGATTTGTCTGAGGGCAACTATTAGAAAAGATAAATACAATGTGGGATAACAGTACTTCTGTTGATGCCAACTTTATGAACTTTGTTTAATAATAATAACCTTAGAGAAGCTTTAATAGAAATATTTAGAATTCAAGGTGTAATTGACTGTATTGTGTTCCATTGCAGGACAGTGTTGGGTAAACAGTACAAAGAAAAGTAACGCCATTTAAAATTGATTTTTTTTTAATCGACTGAAAGCTGAGGTTTGTGAGGACACTAATTCTAACATCAGTAAAAGTAGTTTAGCAGATCATTGCTTCCAGAATAAGACAGTGTCCCCCCAGGGAACAGAGTAGTGATATGCAGTTCCTTTCTTTTATTTTTTTAAAGAGTTCAGTTTGACACATCTGGAAATCCAGATCTTTCTAATCATTTTCCCCATGAAATCCTGTAATTTGATTACACAGGATTCAGAATAAGGATGATCAAAACTCAGGCATAAAAATATCTCACTCTGAGAAATATTTAAATAAAAGAACTTTCTTCTTTAATTGGAAATTTTTATTTATTTTACCAAGTTAAAACCCTTTTCAATTTAAAAGTCATCCCACTGTAAAATGAATGAACACTCAATTTAATGTAAAATACTTTCATAATATTTTTCAATGGATCACATCTTACCACAACCTGACATTTTTTCCTTCAAAACACAAAAAGAACCGGTTAGGTTTTTATGCTGCCTAAGCCCACTTCAGCTTACCTTGCTTTGTTTTTATGTCAATTATTTTATAAATTGTCTCCTATAGATGTTTGCTATAAAAAAGCAACTATTGTGTAACTCTGTCAGTCTATCTCTCCCCTGATTCTACCCTGTCTGTTTCCAGCCCTTTGGCTTCTTTCAGCCACACTTGGCAGCACGAAAGTGGTCGAGAACACAAGCACCACACACTGAAAACAAGGTGAAACAAGGTGTCCTCAGGCCTTGGTGAGGATTCTTACAGGCAGCTATGAGAATATGATGCCTCACTTTTTTAGCCACCAACATTTCGTGTGGAACCAAAGTGTCAGGAAAATTAATCCACAAACACCAGAGGTTTATGTCCAAAAAGGAGTCAGAGGAGTCCTTTTACTTTATTAGAATAAAGGGAGAGGCCATGGGGCATTCACCTGGGGTCTCTCTAATTTTTGGAGGGCTCAGCCTCCCTTTTATCCTAATTCCCATCTGTATGTCCCTTCTCTCTTTCCCCATGGGCTGAGGTACTTGAGAGGTACAGGTTTCCCGGAATGCCTGATACCTGGGATATCTTCCCCCCCCACAATGCATAATCCCTTCTTAATTCTTAACTCTTGTGGAATTCGTGGTGCTTCCTCAGTGCCTCTTTCATCCTTCAGTGGAATCCATCCCACTGTTTCTGTTATCTCTCAGTGATAGTTCCATTTTATCAGCAGACCCACAGTTTGTTTGTAAAGACAAACCTGTCATCCCTCTCAAAAGTATTTATGGAAGCCCTGATACTGCGAAAAGGGTTTGTGTAAAGCTTGGGAGCTTCTGGGGAAGGCAGAAGGCATTCTGTCTCTACACTGTAGGGTATGGGTGTTTTGCAAGGTTCTGAGCTATGTTCTGGCTCCCTGGCGGTGGCACGCCAGTGTCTGCCGTGCCATCAGCATTTAGCTGGAGATGGTTAGAGGAAGTCAGGTGTCTTGTGGAAAGTCAGACAGGTCTGTATACTTGGTAGAATATTCACCAGTTTTCCTGGCAGGAAAGGGCATGGCTTTTCAGACCCTGTACTCTCCACCCAGCCAAAACACCCAGGTCCTGTTAGTGCAGTGGGAAGTAACTCTTTGGATGGGGACAGAGGGATGCCTCAAGAATATTCAGCAGCAGCAACTGGTTTGGCACTAGTTTGCTTTGTGCTTGCTCAAAAATAAATGATTGTTTAATATAAGGTACGTGCCTTTTCAAAAGAGCAGTCTTGATACTGAACTTTCCAAATTAAGTAGAAAAGCTTCAAGTTGGCATGAGGACTGAGTCATACTGCATGCAAACTGGAAACAACAGGAGGCTGGTCCCCAAGAAACTGTCTCAAAATATCAGTTCAAATAAACAGCCTGACTAGGCAGTGGTGTCTAAAATTTCATTATGTAATCCTATTTTTCAACATTTTTAAACAACAAGCATATGGGCTAAACAGTAGGTCATTACCTTAGTGAAAATTTAACTTCTGATATTTGCAAAATCTGCAGCCTGAAAAATGTTCACTTTTCTTTTCTGGTCCCAGAATGTTCTAGAAAAGTTCTAAAGATAACTTGACATTTACTTTTGTATTTGCGTATGACAGGAATTAGATTTCAAAATCAATGCAGTAAGAGCCATATAGAGAGGTAAATTACCTACCAAGAAATCTTGCTGGGTTTTTTTTTTTCCCTCAGATCTCATGTGGGTGACAATACAATATAAAAAAAACCCTGGAACTCTTTTTTAGCTAAGTGTGCTGAAAAATATTTAGATTAGTATATTTCCACCAGGTGAACTCTGGCTCGAATATCACTAACTGGGTGACAAGACAAGCAACTTCTAGTACTTGCTCATAAAAAACCTTTCACTTCTTGCCAAGGAAGAGGCATCTTCAATCAGACAGCACCTAACAATGGAGTTAAGTTGTAAAGGAGACTGCACAACACCTAGAAAATATATGCCAGCTTACCTAGAATGTTTCACTGATAGAAAAGCACAGTGCATGAAAATCTGTAAGTGATCAGTTAAGGGCCAAGATAATTTCATTCATGTCATAATTTTCTTCTCCCACAGCAAGCTAATTACCATGAGATGATTGGCAAAGTATCCTTTGAATAAGCAATTGATTTTATAGTTTTGTAATTTGTTATCTTGACCTTTACATGTATTTTTGCAAATTTTATTGGAAGCAGTGTTCAGGTTCAGCAGTTTATGTAAATGATATTAAGGTTAATGAGGCATGAAGGATTATATGGCAGTGAAGGGCTGTCTGGATCCTTTAATGGTTCATCTCTAGGCTTTCTACTGTTTGCAGTGACAAAATGGCACATTTCAGGGGAGGCTGAAAGAAATTTCATCATGTGTCTCCTAACTGTGTGCTTTTTAACATATGTTCTGTCTTTTTTTGAAAACATCCTTTAAATTAATAGTAAGTCGTATTTGTAATAAGGACATGATAATCAGCTGATGCAAATAAGTATTTCTCAGTTGAACTGAGATCAGAGGGTTTTTTTTCTTCTCTAAAATCCTTTCTTCAATATGTCACAAATTTTATGTGTTTAAAGTTCATTTACAATATTCTTACATGAAATTAGTGGTTCAGGTCACAGCTCTGTGCAAACACAGGTTTCTTCCCCAGTATATGGCCATATGTGCTCCTGTTTCCACTGTTTTGTAATGTTTCCTTTATTTTCCCCTTTTCAAGCTGTCTTTCTCCAACCTGGACAAAAAAAGAAGCTTTTTGAGATCCAATGCTATTCAATGCTAAATCTGAGATCACCTGGATTTTAAATTAATCTGGGACAAATATTGAAATACATCATTTACTGGAGTCAGGGGAGCAGGCTGAGTTATCCCAGAGATTGACTCACTCTTATTTTGATTTTCCTAAACGCCTTAGAAAATTTCAACACCAGCAGAGATGAGACAGATGTTCTGGAAAACCATCTCCTTAAGATTGTGAAAATCAGGTGTTCAATAAAAGGAAAACTTCATTCTTAACTGTAAATTAATTATCACAACCACATAAGAAAAACATAAAACAAGACAATTATGACATGAAACCTGTTTTGATTATGCCATTTTCAATACAATGTCAAAGTGACTAAAAATAATAACTACCTGTGCTGTTGCACTAAAAAAATTCAAAAATTAGTCTCTAGTTTTGATGATAGAGCTCATCTTTTTCGAAGCAGCCATCACGACTTTGCAATATAGTTTATTATTGTTACACGTGTTTTATTTTCACTGTGAGAGCTGACTTTTGCCAAAACCAGACCTCAGCCTGTACTCAAGACCATCTTCTCCTAATGTTTTGGTTATCTGGACCCCAACACATGTGCAGGTACAACCTGCTGTTGAGCTCTGAAGCACCCTCATAGGAAAAGGATGAGCACACCTGGAAAATCATCACAGGACCAAGACTTTTGAGCCACCTAGACAGCAAGATCTGCCCAGGTAAGGGACTTCTGCATTTCAGGGCTCAGATGATTTATGCTGGTCTCCTCAGAGATGCTGTGTGGATGGTTTGTCTCTGAAATACAAAATACTTGAAGAAAAATTGTAAGGCATGGCATTTGTCATGAGAAAACAAATGCTTGAACCCATGCTTAGCTACCACAAGACACTTGGCCAACAGGAGGAGCACAAGAGTTTTGCCATACAAATTCTCACTGGTAACAAATTTAATGTACTGCCCCTCTCAAAAGGAACTACTTAAACTGACCACCAAGATTCACTGACATTGTGAATACAGGTTCGATCAAACTTTTCCTTTGAAGAATGATAGATCACTCCTTTGCCAGTAAAAGTGATCCCTGTGTTTTCAAGTAAAATAGTGGGTATGGCAAGCTAAAACAGATGCAAATGAGTTGAAAATATTGTCTGGGCTTTAGCAGTTTTGGTAGTGTAGCTCACTAGGGGCTGTTGGGGGAATGAAATATGTGGTGACAGGCAAAGTTCTGCCCAAAGAGGAAACTGGGAAGAAGGTAAGCAGAGGTACCTCGCTGTCCATGCACCAGTGAGTGGCACTGACATAGTGTCGGCCAAAAGGGAGTGTCAGTGGCTAGGAAAAATGGCCAAATTTCTTGGTGAAGATAAGTTATCCCCAGCCAAAGTCATTAGGATGCTGAAGAAGTATGAAGAGATAAAACAAAGCCAGAAAATTTGGTAAACATGACAGCAGGCCACACTGATGGGATAAAAGTATGGTCATGGACACTGGGACCAGTAATTCGCAGCACCCACATTTGTCAATGGTATGTAAATTAACTGTAACAATATAAGGACAAGGACAGACATGACAATGGGCAGCTGAGTTAAATCATCTGCTTCAAACTAAAGGGCCTCAGTTTCTTTCAGGGCAAGGCACAGGATTGCAGGAGCTGTTTATGAAGCAGTTACTTGGGTCTGCTTTGTGCACTAGGGCATTGCTGGTTTAATCACCTCAGAGTCTCATTTGACATACAATGCAGGCATGTGAGGAAAAGTGAGGAGGGAGAAGGTGCTCAGGGTATAGCTGTCTGCAGTAAGATTTGCAGTCAGTGGTAGCTTTCACCAGCTTGTTTCTTCCCACTGGCAGTTGCAGATCCCACAGCTCAACTAAGTCTTTGCAGTGTCATTGTGGTGCTAACGTCTGTGAGAATTTGTGACTGTATTGAAACAATCATGCTGGCTTCCCATCACAGCAGATCTTGACATCTGGAGGAAATATAGGTAGCTAAAGGCACAGGCAAAGCTACATCAACATCTGTAACAAACGATGAGTCACAGTCCTCTTGCAATATTTCTAGTATAACATGAAATAATAAAAAAACAATGGTGTTCATGCTGTCACTCAAACGAGACTCTGTAACACATTCTGGGTACTTTTCCAGTACGAGGAGGTGTTTGTATAGAGGTATAAGTAGCAGATATGCAAAGTTGTTGTTCATTGACACCCTCTTTCTCAAAGTGCATTTTCACACCACACATCTGTTAACATTTTGGGAATTGACTATCATAACCTGTTGCAGGGATAAAAAAAGGGAATAAAAAACCATAGTAAATAATAGTGGGTGTGTCAGTGTGCTTGGCTTCCATTCACTTGTTCAAAATTTCACATAATGCTTAAAGGTTTCCAGAAGAGAAAGGGGAAAGCAAAAAATCATTCCATAATTTTTTTTTAAATTTCAAAACTGTTCCTACTCAAAATAAAGATTAAACATACTAATTATAAAGAAAATGATATAAACAAGAAAGACTTAACAGGGTTTTGTTCATTGGGGAATATTTAGACATTTTCAAAACATGTTATTTTAATTATCTGATATAAAACATTGTAAAACTGTCTTTACAATATGTATTAGCTTATTGTCACGGTTTTAAGCCTAGCTAGAAATTAAGTATACCACACAGCTGCTCACTCAAACCCCCACTTTTTCCTTCCCCACCCTGGTGGAATGCGAAGAAGAATAAAAGTAAAACTTGTATGTTGAGATAAGAACATCAAATAATTGAAAAAAGTAAAATACAGTAATAAGAACAAAAAGGGGGGGGGTGGGCAGGGAGGGGAAGTGATGTGCAATGCTCACCACCCACTGACCCACTGATCCCCCTTCCTGAGCCCAGACTGGCCAGAACAATTATATATAAAAACTAGTCTTGTCACAGAAAAAAAAATAAAATTGATATTTAAAAATGTGATTAAACAGGATGAATAGCAACCACAAAAGATATTTTAAACTGGAGTAGTCATACAGGAGCCACCTATATCTCTTACAGAAAGCTTTTATAGGGTGCCATTGTATTCTGAGGTTAAAATAAATACTTGGTAGAATTACCTAAATAGATCTAGGAAGAAGATGCTGCCAACAGGCATCTTCAGGCATTCAGGTTTACTAGACCACATAAAACTTGAGACCCTGTGCTCAAAAGCTGTTATTCTCAACTTCATCTTTCACTGTCCAGCTCCAGAAACATTATCTCTTTCCCTGGCCTCTAATGCTCAGCCGTAATGCTGTTATGGCCCCAGTGCTGAGCGATGAAAGTTTTGGTGGTGAAATGCTTTGAGGCCCCAGTATGAAAACCCCTGCTGAATGGTTTACTGCCAAGAGTAAAAAGGCTTGGGTTTGCTGGATGAGCAGAGAGCAGGGGACCAGACTTGTGGATTTCAAAGTATTAAATCCTTCGTTCAAACATATGCAAGACTTGTTTCAGTCATCACACACCAGCAAATGTGCTAAGGGAGGGTTTGATATGCCGTGAACCCTGCTAAGTAGAGTGTCTCCTTTCTCAGCCAGGCTGGATGACATACAAACATCCTTACCATGGTGCTATGTACAGAATAAGTCCATTTATTTCAGCCTGAGAAAATAAAATGTTGATAAATCTCATAGAAATTGGTTGTATGCTGCATATGAAAATACAGATTGTTTTAGATATTGTTCAGATTCATAACTCAGGCTGTTAAACAGAGATTGCTTCCCTTGAAAATGATGCTACACTGATCTGCTGCTATATTCTAAATGTCTGAGGGTAGGAGAGACTTTTCAATCACTGTGTTGGTGCCAGATTTTTTGATTTTAATTATTGGCACATTCAATTCACAGGAAGTTCTAAGAAAAGAGAAACTTGTGGAACTCTGCCAAAACTAAGTTACTGGATTTGATTCCTCCTGATTATGATTAGGAATTGAAATTAATATTCATGCTATATTTGTTTCTTCAACTTTTCACATTTAATGCATTTTAAATCAGCTATGCTGGCATCATCTGTGTGAAGTAGTTGCACAAATGGCCAGGATTCTCCAGGCATCTTAGTCATGCAAAGCAGTCTCTTCAAAGGGACAGTGTTTTTTTTCTTCCTTTGGCAGAGCAAAATTGTCCGTCTCTTCTGGCATGTAAATGTGACTGGCAATGGAAAGTGGTAGTTAATTTTAAACTGTCTCATTCAGAAAACCTGAGATGTTGAGACATACTCAGATTTTTTGCATTGCATCAGATGGTTTACAAGCAGTACATTGCTAATGACATGTATTTTAAAAAGAAATTGCTTGAGACAACTTATCAGAACTTTTAGTGCAAGTTGAAGTTAAGTCATAAATTAATGTAAAATATTTCTAAAATCACAAAATCATTCCAATTAGAAGAAAAATCTCACGATCACTTGGTGCAACCTTCTGCTCAAGCAGAGTTAGAGTAGGTTTCCCAGGTCAGTGTCCAGGCAGCTATTGAGTATCTTTTCTGTGCTCTTTCTGTGTTTGACCACTTCCACAATATGAAAAGTGCCTTCTTGTGTTCAGATATATATTTTTTTAAACTCTGTACCCATTGCTTCTTGTTCTGTCACTGGGCACAGTGAGGAAAGCTCAGCTCCCTCATTTTCATTCCCTGCCATCAGGTATTTAAATATGTTGATGGGATACTCCTGAGCCTTCTCTTCTCCAGGCTGAACAGTCCTAGCTCCATCACTCTCATATAAAAGATGCTCCAGTCCCAGAAGCACCTTTCTGGGACACAGAAACACCTGCACAGGATAAGAGGAGTTACTCCAGGAGCAATTTGGATTAGACATTAGGATCCAGTCCTTCATAGAAAGGGTTGTAAAACATTTGGATAGACTGCCCAGGGAAGTGGTGGAATCACCATCCCTGGAAACATTCAGAAAACTTGAGGACATGGTTTATTGGTGAACATGGTGGTATCACTAGGTTGATGCTCAGACTTGATAATCCTAAACATTTTTTCCAACATTACCAATTCTGTGATTCCATGTCCCTTTGTTGGACTCAAACCAGCATGTCCATGTTTCTCTTCTACTGGGGAGCTCAGATCTGGAACCAGAACTTCAAGTGTATGTCACCAGTGCTAAGTAGAGGGAAAGGATCATGTCCCTCCATGGTCTGATGATCCTTATCCTTGGAGGATACTACTGGCTGCCTTTGCCATGAAGACACAGTGCTGGTTCACAGTCCCCATTAATTTATATTATTATGGCTTGTCATTCAGTTCACTGCTTCCATAGAGTAATAAATGGTCTGACTTAATTAAAAAAGATATAGAGATATTTCAACCATTTTTTTCAGGTATGGATAAGTCAGGTTTAAATGAAAGAAAGCAATCTATCATTTATCTAACCCAATTTTTATTCACTCATTTGGACAAAACCCACTCTGGTTTCATTCATATAAGGAGTTGGAAAGTGTAACATTCAGTGCTTTGAAATGACAGACACAAAATTATGCCAGAGTGATAATACTGCTGAAATTTTTCTTAGAACTCAAGGAGTGTTCTCATAGTTTGCAGACACATCTCCAGGAAATAAAAGAACAGTCAGAAGGATAACAGCTTTTAAAATCTTACTTTGAAATTCATTATTTTTGAGACTAAATACTTGGGGCTTGTCTTGAGAAAACAGTAATTGAGATCTGCCATTAAACTCCTTTGAAACTGTGCCTTGGTTTTGTTACATAGGCAAAGTTAGGGAACCTCACATAAGCACTTCTGCTAAGCTGATGCAGGGTTATAAAGCATGCAGCAGGTTAAATCCTCTGAATGTGTACCTTGAAAATGTGCAATTTAATGGAATTATCTTTACAATCCAGTGTTCTCAAAATGTAGATCTTGTCAGTAACCACTCTATTTCTCTCCCAGGGCGCTGATTCAGGAGAACTTGTGATAGTCCCTCATTTCTTCATTTTGAGTCAAATTGATGTACTATACTGAAGAAAAATGTCAAATTCATATGAAGGTGCTATACTTTGGAGGACACTGGAACAACTGGGACAAACAACTCCAGAGTCATGGTTCTGGCATCTCTGACATTTCCCACTGATAATTTGAGAAATTTTTTCATTAATGTGAAAACGTAAAATCAGAGACATGGCAACATTCATACCCTGGTCATGCACTCACTCTCTTGAAAGACATTTAAATAGAAAAGTTCTCAAGTGTGAGAATGATATAAATCAGGTGTTGGTAAGAATCCCAAGTAAAATGTGAAGTTAAGTCATAAACCCAAGTCATTAGAAGTTTTGCACACAGATATACTTTTTACCTTGAAGGTCAGTCTGGTATCAATTTAAGACTAGGAATATTCTTGAACAGCATAGTCACAAACCCAGAATGAATATTTCCAGTCAGTCATATTTTCCCCTGCTTCTCAGTTTTGATAGTAAGGGTCTAAGAAACAACATGAATTTCTTTCTCTTCATAAATCATCATCAAAATAAGACATTTTTGTTTTTCTCTTTTCTTTGCTCACCTCCCTGTCCTTGTCTGCATTTAGCTCAATGAAAGAATCTAGGATTTTAATTTGTACACAAGATATATTTCCTCAAGAGAAAGAAAAAGAAGTGGAAAGAAAAAGTAAGAGAGAAAGGAATGATAAATATGGACCATTTGGGGTACAGCCTACACTTTAGTGAAGTAGAAAGTGGATTGGCTGCAGATTATCTGAAATATTCTCTAGGACACCCCAAGGTGTTACCCCAAGGTAACAGATCCTACAGGTGCTCCAGCCACGGAGCAGACCTATCAGTCTTGTCTACTAATCCACTTTAGAAAAATTCTCTACCAGCTGGGAAGCATTAGCATAAGTTCATTACTTTCAGATGATGTGTTATCAAAGTTCACTGATCAGTCTTCTCTTAACTCAACAGTGAGATTTCTTGAAGAAAGACTATGAAAGCATGAGCAATATTGCCCAAAGTAGCTTTGCCCTGCAATCAAGGGTTGTCTCCACAGTCATAAAAAGTAAACCTGGAGACACTAAAATAATTTGTACTGTCATATCTGACTGCAGTATCAACAGATTAATCATCCTCTGAATACTCTCTGATTCCCTGGTTAGTAAGGTAATTGAGAACAGTCAGCAGACAGTATTTATTGTTATGATGTCTCCCACTAAATATTCTAGGATGACAGTAGACTTTTTCAGAGAACAAATCAATGCAACAACTAAACTGCATGACACTGAAAAGGAAAAAAAGTCCTTTTTTACCTGCTTTCTTTGACTTCCTAATGCTAATTGTATAAAATTATGTATAAAGGTGATCAAGCATAGGGCTACCCTTACACACCTACAGATTCACAGTGAACAGCTTTATTCAGTACATATTTTCATCCTGTTCTCTTTCTTCTTATGTTCCTTCAGTTCCTTCCTCTGATTTCTGCAGGAGTGTGTCCTCTCCTGTGAAATCCTAGATCCTCTTATTTGGATTGACTCATATGTAGAATCTTCAGGGTAGTAAAACCTGGGGTCTTGACTTCCCTCCTCTCTGCCTCTGTGGAGACAGAAAGATAGATAAATAAACTCAGAAGACACCTTTCCATTACTCAGTTAATGGGATTAGATTAATTGCTTAGTTTTCATCATCACTCAGAGATCATGGCAAAGGGTGATCGTCCCTGGCTCCATTCCTTCTGCTAGAGGAAAGGCAGGCTCCAGCATTTATTTCTTCCAGACTGGACTGGGATAGCACAGGGGACCTTCATAATTCAGACACATGAGTAACTCATGTTCACAGCTTTAAAGATTAGGTGAAATGAAAACTTTGCTGCCGTAGGCTTCAGTATCTTTCTTGCTGAACCGGATGATGGTGACGCTACCTTGAGTGGTGAGCCCATGGAGCAGTCTATAACCCAGGAAGTGTGGAGGAGTAGGGTGTGAAACTTGCCCTAACATATGATGAAGTTCAAATAGCTAAGGCAAACAATAACTTTTAATTTGCTACAAGGAAACACACATGAAGAGCCAGGAGATTCTTATTTTTTAGGTAAAGCAGCTCACAGCAAATGATCCCACCAGAAGTGTCTATCATGGTGTGACAGGGATCCCTAAACTATCTCCAAATGAACCAATGCAGCTCTAAGGAGAAAGTAGAGCTGAACAGACATATATTGGTTTGGAGTTGAAATGGAAGAGTTGTGGTAATGTGGCATAGAGTCCAGGTGCCTATTTACTCCTGTCTCCACATCTCTCTCACCCAATGTTAGCTGAGGTGTTTTATTGCACAGGAATGTATGTTTATCCTTCAGGGAATTTCTGCTCTGCTGGGGGCACGAATGTAACTCCTTTCTATTCATTACAAATGAGATGGCAAAAAGCTGCAGAAAACTGCAAGAGTTTAATTAGCTGGTTCAATGATACTATTTTCAAAATATTTTCCCCAAGGCACATAGTTCTGTATTGTCTGCTATATCTTTGGCCCCTGAATATTCTGCTAAAGCATCATGGATTCAGTTTGTTGCCATCATGCAAGACAAGCATTAGTGAGACCTTGATGAGCACTTGGACATACACTTAGATGAAAGCCCTGCTAAAGAAAAAGAGAGTTTTCTTTTTCATTTGACTGGTTTTGGATAAAGCCTTTAGCGTTATCAAAAGCTGTGCGCTATCTCACTTTAAAAAAGGTTTTGAAAATATGTTAGACACAGCCAATACGTATACTGATAAGACAATAAATAAATAAATTAGGTTTTATCAGCCATACTGGGATTCAAACAGCTAAACTTTATGAAAACAGTATAATGGTGAATAAATCTTCACTGACAAGTGTAATTTGAGGCAGCAAAAATGATTGTAGCTTTTCTTTCATCTCAAAGCAATGCCTATCACCAGAGTTCTCCATTATCACTACCGTATTTTATATAATAAATTACCTTTAAAATGGTTATTATAGGTTATTATATACATATATATATATATAAAATATTTACAATTCTGATAGTCAATAGATTATGCAAGAGTAAGATATCAGTCACTCAAAGATGCATAGTAGAAGCTTCTTTTATGAGTTCTGGCTTGTGTTTTATCTTGTGCTGAATAGTGAACTTGCTTTCTATCACAGGAAGAATAAATCATATTAAAAAAAAACCCAAAAAAACCAGGCCAGAAAGGAAGTATAGCCCCAAAGACACTTGAGACAAAGAACCAGCCAAAAAATTGCCATATATTTCTAGCTGCTATTACATTGAGCATATATTATTTGTGGACTGTGACTTGGACAGAGTGTGTATTCACAATGCTAAAGGGCAGCAGAAATTCTCACATCTCCTTTGTGGCCATCTGGATATGAACAGGGTGCTAAAGGGGAAGCAGATTTTATGGATCTTTGAAATCCATCTCCTACACCCCAAAATCCACAAATCAGAAGGCTAAAATGATGGTGGTGAAGAGGAGATGAGAAGAGTGGGGTGGTGTTTGGCCTCATCCTCCACAAATGCAGTGTCCAGGACACCTGGGCTAGTTCAAGGGATCTCTAATTTACTTTTGAGCTAGACTAATCAAACAGCTGCATGCTTTTCACCTACAATAACAGACGTCTGCTCCAAAGGTTTCTGGCTGGTGTGTGTGGTACTCTAACTCATGATCAGGACTAAGCCTGTACAAACACCTACATAAATATTATTAGAGCTACTATCAACCAATTTGTATCACAGTAACACCATTGATTTCCACTGGAAATATACTGGCTGTACATCAGATGAAGAACTGGCTTGCAAATTGAATTTCTTTACTGAGGCATAAGTATTTAGGGACATGCTTCAGGAGAACAAATGTGCAGGAGTAACATAAGAGGAATTTGATAAAGGCTTTATCAGCTTCTGAACCTGAAAGACACCACTGTAGGGAACAATTTTATGAAGGACAATGCTGTCTGCAAGGCATACTGTTCTTGTGAACATCAGATAATAAATCCTTTTTCTTTCTTTTTGAAATTTAGAAATTGGGAACTCCTCCTCCAATTACATGCTTAGAAATTGTGCAGCTTCAATGGAGCACAAACAACATATTTAGCCTCTGAAACAGTAGAGAACTTCAAGAAAAAAAATTACGTCTCTTAGGCTACTCCAGATGAGTCTGTTTGACTACAGCCATTAATTGCTGCATACATTTTCTCAAAGTAGGTGCAGATACCTTGCAGGGACATCTAGGAAATACTTTTGCTGTACAGTAGGACAACTGACACCAAACCATTCCTCTGTTAAAACACATTCCTACTTTTTTTGTCCCTGCTGCTTGCACTGAGATAGAGCCCCATTTTATCAAGATAAATAGGAAGGATCCTACTGATCTTGGTGCCCTTTGAATCAGATCTATTAAGGCTGGGTCAATCCCAACTGACAATTTTTTTCCCCATTTTGCTCATGAAATTTTGCTCCAGCAAATCCTGCGTCTCCTTGAACAGTTCATTCCTTGCCTCCAAGTATTCTGTTCACCTTCTCCAACAGTGTCGTTTTAACATGAGCTGTTTTCAGGTTCATTTTTCTCTTGAGCACTGCAGATGGAACAGGGTACCACAGCTAGATGACGTATAGAGTCCCTGTTGATTCCAGATTGCTTACAGATTTCTGCTAGGTCCTGCAGTTTGCTTCATGAATCATGCCAGCCTAATCTTTGATGCTATGAAAGAGCTCTGTGCCCTGGTGATGGCTTATGTATAAAACCAAAAGCAAGAGCTAGTGAATGGACTCATTATGGCAGAAGAGTATGACCTGCAAAATATATATATATATAATCCTGAATTAATTGACCTTAAGGAAGGATTTCTATTAGGTATACTGAATCATGTTCCTATGTAATTTGAAGTCTCTAATGTAGCTTCCCTCAGGTGTGCTGAAACCTGCTTACAAAGTGAACTTCAGCTAAACTTTAGCTGGATCTGACAAAGAAACAGACAGGTGAAGACTAGCATTCTTGGGTGTTGCAGTATGTTTATTCAGTTCTGTTAAAATTGTTATTATTTTGTCTCTTTGGTATGTTCCTGGTTCTCCCCCATTTACTGCTTTGGTTGGTTCCATTTGTCTGTTATGTAAACCCCTCCCAGTTTTCCTGAATGTTCCCCGTCAATCACCTTTACCCTGCCCCATCACCCCATTCATCATCATAAGCCCCACCTCTCCTTCCAGCTCCTTCCATGTATATCATCCCTTCCTCGAAATGTTATTGGTTGTTGTGTTATGTTCCCTCCTTCTTTGTATCCCCATTTGTCCCTGACATTGTAACCTCCTCCCCTTACTCCTCCCTCTGTGAGCTCCCATTGGACCCTGGACTGTGCCTGCCCTTGAGATAAAACCCAGTGCACAGAGATGCTCTGGGCTCTCTTCGGTCCTGGTTTGGCTCAGCTCAGAAGCTTGTGCTCATCCCCTCTCCCGAATAGACCTGTTCCTGGGAAGTACAGCTGAGTGAGACTTCTCCTTCCTTTTGCCACCACCCACGACGCCTGATTTGGCAGAGGCCAGCAGGATTCAGTGCTCTGAAGGTTCTGCAGTGGGATCGCCTTTCCCCTGCAGTTCCCCACTCCTGGCGACTGCCCGTGCCGGAGTGGCACCGTAGAGCTAGCCTGGAGCTCCGGTGCGGCCAAGAGCAGCGTCACTTGGGCTTTCTCCTCACAGCAGTGTATTGTGGGGTGACATCATTCTGATTTGCTACGGTGGATTTTTCTGAATAAAAGACAAAACAGAAAAGGCTAGAGAGGCAAGAGGAAAGGATGCCTGAACATAAGAGTGGCTATCTTATGCCAGCCTTAAACTAGTCTAGACTAGAGGTTGGTAGGAAAGGAATTAAAAATAACAAGCATATAATTTTACTATTCTTTGTATAACCCTTTCAGCTTCAGGTATTTGCTGACTGAGATGCTTCTTAATCTGTAGTTTCTTACTGTATCTTTGCATTCAATATTAAAAAAGAAAAAAAAAAAAAGGCAGCAAGAGCGAAATAATAGGAAAGGTGTTGCATGAACAAAAGCTTGAAAATTAAAGTGGTGCTCAGGAAACAAGGCTGTGATGGCTTCATTTTCTATTCTCATGTCACCTAATCAGAACACTTTTAGGGCTAAAAAATTAAAGTCGGTGCAGTGTGGTGGAAAATCCTTGCAGACTGCTCTAGTTGAAGAGGTATGATGTTTTGAATATGCAAAAACCTCTTAGGTTGTAAGTGGTGTCCCTCTGTCCTTCTTTTCATGCTCACTTTCCGTCCCCCTCTTCTGGTTTTGGCTGGAGTAGAGTTCACAGTGGCAAGTGTGGCAGAAGGAAGGTGTGGGTTTGTGCTGAATGCAATGTTAATTATATAGAGATGTTTTTGTTAATCCTGAGCAAAGCTTGTACAGAATCCAAGCTTTTTCTGCTTCTCATATCACCCCACCAATGAGGAGGCTGGGGGTGCACAAGAAATTTTGAGGGAACTCAGCTATATCTAAATGTAATGCTCTTCTGAAAAGGAGATGAAGGCAAACAGCACAGCCAAGGTCTTTAAAATTACAGCTTCCCCATAAGTTACACCTCAAGCCCAGAGGGATGCAGGGGGACCTCAGCCATGGGACATTGCCCATTTCACATTGCTTTTGCAGCAGCTGTGTTCTCTGGAAGGTGCCCTGGCTGCATGACACACTCCAGGAAGTGAAACATAGAGAGACAACCCTATAGCTGCCTATGGGAGAGAAGACAACTCTATAGTCTGCCCTGTGGAATAGCTTGGGGCAGATTTTTCTCCCCTCTGGGCTTCTTGAAGCTCATCCAAAATGATAACCTCAGCAGTGTGGACATGTGGCAGCTTCTGGCACAAGCAGAAATTATGGCTTGCTTGTGCCCAGGTGCAGCACAGAGATGGGTACACACAGAGAATGAGTGTACAAGCATGGCCACAAGATTTTGCAAAGGGGTGGGTTTTGCCTTGTGTGCCTATGACAGCATTAAGCCTTTCCTCCTATGTTCTAAGTAAAGACTAAATTTTATCTTGGCTGTGCTAAAATTACACTTTAAATTTGAAGCTATGTGCTGTAAAATTTCATTAAAATGCATGCCAATATGCATTTGCTAAAGGAACAGCACATTTCTCCAAAACATGAAGCAGGATTTCCCTTTAGTCAGATTTACACAGAGAAACTGATTATTCTCCTGCCTCTTTTTTTCCCCTTAAAAATTCTCCTTTTGCTAAGGGAAGCACTTGTGAAACTCTCATTCCTTTCAGAAAAGTAGTCAATTCTCTTATTTCCAGGAAGGCACTATCTCTGAAACATCAGGTAATCAGCAGCTTACAGCTTACTTTGGAATTTGGCACAAATGAGAAAATCACTACATTATTAAAAAAGGCATAATGAAATAGCTCTTTATAACTGCTTATTATCCTGAGCAGAGCTTTAATTTTCTTCTATGGCATTTTTACATTAAAAAAAGCCCCACCAAAACAGAAAAAAACCCAGTGATTTTTTGGTATTTATGTGATACATTTGCAGGAAGCAGAGCAAACTATGAAAGCCGTGATATGAGTGTGGATTGAAAGGAAGTAGCACAGAAGGGTGACATTTATTAATTTACAGATGGTATTACTCTAGCTGCCTGAAACCATAGTGATCTGGTAACAGACATGGAACTCCAAATGCCTGAAGCAACCCCAGATGTCACAGCATACACTCCAGGGAATATAATTTAATAATAATTTATATGGCAAGTATAACACTTGTGAAATATGTCATTCAGCACCATCACTGTGCACATTCCCTGGTAAGTAATTTAGGAACATATAACATTTCAGAGCTTTGAATCTGAGGAAAGAGATGATAATTAGATTCCTACTTCAGATCAGGTATAGGAAGGGGAAAGTTAATCAACTCAAAAAGATAATTTAGCACATTTGGATTCTCAAATGACACTTTTAATTAGAATTACAGCACAATTTGGGACACATAAAAAGTTGCTAATTATTGCGAAAATATTTTCAAACATGCTGCAGGCTCAAAGGTGAAAAAAGTTTATGCAAATCTTGACAATAAAACCCATCAGATGCTCCATAGCTTGGTATAAGTATCTGTTCTGAGCAGCTATGCGCTTCATGCTAAAAACTGTAATTGGAAAATTTTCATTTGGGCCACCTGGCTCCTGAACTGAATCCTATGGCTACTGAAGAGGTCTGTAGGATTTTTTGAGAAGGAATCCATTGTCTTTCTAATTGTGTTCTTCTGGTTGTGGGCCCTATAGTTTGTTAATCATCAGGAATCACAGCCCTTTCCCTAGCAATAAGATTGAGGGAGAAATGTCTTCTCTTCCTAACACACTTTGGTGTGCTCCAAGTCAGTAGAAAAAAATGCATGACTGCAGCAGGGCTTAGAAAGCACTTTGTAAATCACCCAGAAGAAAAGCAAATACATTTAAGACAGGTTTTAAAAGGAAGACAATATTTTCCAAAATTAATATTCTAACCACTAAATTAAAGCATGCACCCTACAGTGCATATCTCAGCTTCTCCAGAGGAAGTAGGTTTGTTTGGTGAGCAATAATAAACTGATGAAAATTCCCCAACACTCTAGAAAAGAGTTTGACCTAAACTTGTGAAAGAGAAGTCCGAGTTATGCCTGTGTTAATACTGAATGCTGCTGCACACTGTAGTAAGAGAAGTGGCTTTGCTTTGTGCTCCTGTCTCTAGAGGACTTTCAGACTCCCAGATCCTCATTTAGACAACAAAGCATTAAAGCTTGCATACTTGTTCAAGGACATGAAGGATCTACTGCTGCTGATTTTAAAATGTTTTGGATATCCCTCACCTTAGTTTCATCTCACGTTAGGCACCTAGAAGTTACATCAACTAGCCCATCCCCTAGGCTTCCTCTGAAGTCAATGGAGAGAGCCGAGGATTTTCAGGGGACAATTTATCCTCCTTTTCTAGACACTAAGAACAACATGAGTCACACATTTAAAGATGCTTGCCTTTCACTGTTGACTACAGAGGAAGTCAAGATGTTTAACTTTTTGTCAATTAGTGAGATAAATTCCACCCATGCTGTCTGCATTAGGCGTTGTGATTCAAAGAAAACTTATACAATTTGTGACCTTTGCATAGTCTTGTTTAAGGTACAGGACAGGAAAGCTTTTTACTGTACATCATTAAATCTCATCTTTATATTCTTCTTTTGTATCTAAGAAAAAAGGAACATATTTAACAAAACAGTGCAAAGGCAAAATGTGCACTTTTGCCAAACACACAGCAGTATATTTTTCAAGGATGTTGTTATAAAGTGGAAAGTTTGCACTATCATTCAGTGAGGGACTGATGGAAAAGCCTTTCTTTTTCCCATGAGTTTTATATTCATGAATCAACGTTCAACCTAAGGGTCAAGGTGCTCTCCTTGCTCTTTGAAAAGTTTACATTACTGACAAGTACCAGGAGAGTGTCCCATTGTATAGCGAGTTGCAGAGACCAGCTAGGATTGCATTCATTCCAGTGAAGTTTTATAAACTGGCTTTCTTGAAATAATCTTCAACACACTTCAAAAGCTACTGAACTGAATAACCAGGAGAAGATAAACTTCCAGAAAAACAGAAAATCCAGCTAGACAAAGGACTAAGACCAAATCTTAAAGCACATGTAACCATCTCATGAAATCCGTTGTCTTCCCTTCCATCATGTGCCCTCTTCATGCTAATCAAAAGTATCAAAATGATTTATTACAGAATGAGAGTTTTATAGTTTGCTTCATATACAACAGGCCTTCAGATTATGTACATACTTTGATAAAAACACTGTTTTCCAAGTTTTTATTCCCTGCTCTGCTTTAGCTTAGCCTTATTTTACCCAGCTTGTAGATCAAGAGAAAGTGTCTCCCATACCTAAAGCTGTATTTTGAGAAACAGGAGAACCTCTGCTGATGCAGTATTTCAAAGGATCTACATTCATGTACAAGATTGTTATTTTGAAATAAGGCATAGCATGGCCATGGTGCTTGTTGTCCTCTGCAGACAAAAGGAATGGACAAGTAACTCAGGAATATTCTGTGTACCAGGAGAATCTCTGCTGGGCATGCAGACCGATTTTGTATCTGCTAAGTCAAATAATAATCTTCTGAGCAGTGAATGAAAATCTAAACCGAAAGTTTTGTCATGCTATTGTTTAAAGGATTGGGCTAAGTAGGGAATATGCAAGCGGTAAAACACAGCTTGCATCAATGCCATTAGGGAAATAGGTTGACACTTGAGAAAAGAGAAATGTCTCTGTGAGGTTCTGGGTATTGATCTCTTATGGAGGGGTGGAGCAGTCTAGACTGAGCTTTTTAGTATTTTAATTTGGATATTGCAGGTACATTTTATGTTTGTTACTGTGGTTTGCCTTATAATGATAAACTGCTTTGCCATTAGGGCTACGTTCTCTCTGAGAAAAACTCTTTGATACATTCAAAACTACTAAATATGAGAGCCCATTTGTGGTTTTCAGAATTTAGCTTTGTTCTTTCTTTGCATCTGAGTGCTGAAGATAATGATGTTTGTTTCTGAGACAGAGAAACCACAAGGTTAATTACATAAAAGTGGAAAATATTCAAACGAAAATTTGTTAGAGTTTAGTTTGACAGTTTTAGACCTTAAATACTATTTACTTCCAATCTCAAAGTAACAAGAATTTAATTGAAAAATTAAAATTTTTAAATTGTTAGAATATTTTGCTTCTTCTTTTTAAATCCCAATAACATATGTAGATTTCATCACAGCAAATTAAGTACCAAGCAGTAGAAAGTTTTAGAGACAATTTCTTCACCATTATCTACGGGATCATTATAAAAAAGAACATAAAGTTGATTTCAAGTATCAAATTTGCAGGTCAAACCATGAAGCAGATATATTTTGAGACAAAAAATGCCTAATATCCCCTGTCATCAAATCTAGATCACTTTCAGACTCCTCAGGATGACTTGCTAATGTTTCTTTACAGTATCAAGTCTCCGTAATAAGAAATAATTTGTTACTCAAATGTCTGATGCTTTTAGCTGAAACAGTTTTGTTTTGTTTTCATGCAATGTATTTTTCAAGTATGTATTTTGAAAAATCAGAATCATAGTAAAATAGTAACTCAGGATGTGTATCTAGTATATATTTATATATACAGTGTAATGCCTGCCATTATGTAAAGCATTAATTTTATCATGGCTTTAGATCAAATGTAGTCCAAAGAGACAGTTTGACCAATAGACCAAAACCCAAGCTATTATTCTGGAGCCTTCAACCAAAATCCCCAGCACTGGTGATTTCCTGTACAAGATGATGGTTCAAATACAGCATTTCTGGGAAGTACTTCAAAACAACTCCATTTGATTATAATTAATGTACTCCCACTGCACATTCATTTTACCCTCATCCAGACGGCATCCCATGTGTATGCTACAAGACTGCTCATCAATCTGACCAAAAAAACCATCAATGGGAGGCAAATTCATTTCCAGAACTGCTTTTCTAGCTCAGTGCAGGACCCAGTAGTGGATGGCAATGTGGGCAGCCTCTACATGCCTAATACAAACTCATTCAGCTTCAACCTATGTTTGATTTTAGGCTGGAATTTAGAGGTCTGAGGAAACCAAAGATGCTCTTCAGTCCCATTTTAAATTCAGCCCTCCCCTTCTCCCCAAGCAGCGTATTGTCACCTCTAATATTTAAGGACTTGAGTAAACCCAGAGGTTTTCTCCAGTTTTTCTGCTACAGATATGAGCATTTGGGAGTGGTACTGATCTGGGAAAGCCACTGGTATTTCAGCATTGGGCTATAAAATGGTTTAACTATCCTTCTTTTCAGAAGGCCTCCACTCCACCATAACTTTTGATATTATATTTTATTCAGTCACAAGATTTATCTGAACTAGAAATTAAGCTAAAACTAGTTCTTTATTTAACTCTTACTGTAATATGCATGTTTTAGTCCACATATGTTTCTTTTTATTTTTTATTTTATATTTTATTTTATTTTATTTTATATTTTATTTTATTAACATACATAATATTATTGCCTCTTGATTATCTTACATATGACTGATTTACTTAATGCAAAAAACAGATTTGCCCCAGCACTGATTTCTCAGCTTTGTTCTCAGAATAATATTTTTATTGTCAAAAAGGTGGAATGGAAGCACAAATCCCTGAGATATGAGTGCAGTCAGTCTTGTTAACTGCTGCTTTAGCCAGTGATCTTTATTGGGCATAAATCTCCTACTGAATGTTCACTGAACTCAAGGCTCTGGTACCTGAGCACTGATCTGCCACTGCGGTACCTGAGCACTGATCTGCCACTGCTGCCATCACAAGGATTTTTTACTCAGCTTGTAGGTCCTGTTTTGTTTGGTTTATGACTAAAAGGTCATCCTCAGGGAAAGCAAAAATCCACCAAACACTCAAGAATAAGCCTGCAAAATGTTCCCTTGCACTCCACATTCTCAGTTTACAAGATCTGAAGCTTTCCTTCAACTAGCAGTATTTAGTTCCAGAAAATGTTGAGTTCAGGTGGGTTTTCTTAAACACTGGACTGCCACAATCTGCAGTCTGAGCTATATTCT
The DNA here is from genome assembly GCF_001522545.3 of Parus major. Taxonomy (NCBI): domain Eukaryota; kingdom Metazoa; phylum Chordata; class Aves; order Passeriformes; family Paridae; genus Parus; species Parus major. The sequence continues at coordinate 103,201,836 of NC_031769.1, forward strand.
CCTGCTTTTCCCAAACATAAGTAAACTTTTAAAATTATTTACTCCTGCACTCAAGGAAAAAATCTCCATCATAGAACTACAATGAAATGTACAGTAGTAAAAAGAGCTAAATACACTCACTTTTAATATTTAGAAGAATAGTACATCTGCCACAATGCCATTCCAGGGACATGAGGTCACAAAGAACCCAACAATAAATACTAGATGAGAAGACACTTGTTTTTTTCTACCGTTAAGTCAGCTTGATTCCAGCCTTTTGGTTGTCTTCTTTCACATTTGAGAAAAGATTACACTGATTACACTTCTGCTTTGCAGAAGTCTTACACAACAAAACAACAACAACAAAACCCTAAAAAAACCCTCAAAAAACCTCACAAACAAACAAACAAACAAGCAAAAGTACATTTGGAGTTGCTTCTTAATTGCTTTTCCCTAAAGACATCTGGCTTGCTCTGACTTCCCAGAGATAAGATCAGTGGTGAAATTAAGAGAAGGAAAGCCATATATAGTTTTTCTGTCTGTTCTTTGCTCAGGCTTTGAATCAGATCTATTAATGAAAATTGAAACGGAACTTCCAGCAAAATAAAGTGACTAATAAATGAGGAAATTGCAAGTTCTTCAGTAACCAGTTGTTACCAAAGTTGTAAATCTGAGTGGTGAGAAACATTAAATAACAGCAGTTCACCTTCTAACAGGCAGGAGGGTCCAAAGCAGCAGAGAAAGCAACCTTAGAAAGAAGTCCTTACACATGTACAGACCATCCTTTAATGCTGAAGGGAATCCAAAGCATGCTGCAGCACACTTACTTGTAAAGCTGGAGGTGTAAAAATGGAGGTTCCCAAGTTCAAAGCTGACCTTCTGAAACTTGACTCACTTAAATGTGTGGAAAAATAGAATCCTATTACTGTGATATTAAATATTTATGGGCACTTTCAAAGATTCAAAATTTTTGGTTGACGCAAACACATGACTCACCCTTTTTGCCTGAGCTATCTTAATGGTTTTCAGCTGCTTTAGCATTATCACATGTACAACATTTTACAGACAATCTCTGTGCACTCCTGAGGATAAATATACATAATATTCACAGGAAACATTCATAATATAGAAATATTTAATTTTTGATCCAGTTTGCTTCAATTCTTTGCAAGATGTTGCTGATGTTTCTGGAAAATGTTTAGCAGCATTTCCTCCTTTGTGCTTGTTTCTGACAACAGCTGGGTCAATGGTCATACGCTTTGTTGAGACGTGAACTAACAGCTATGATTTCTCCATGACATTTATTTTCACTTTAAAAGAGTATTTCTTCAGAAAGGTTAAGTCATCCCCTCCTGACTTGACAACATACCCCAGAAGGCTTCTACGTGGAGCTAAGAAATCTGGATATTTCTGAAATACTGAAATTCTGAAATTCTTAGCCCCTGACTCTGTCACAAACATATTTAACTTTCATTTAAACATAAACCTCTTGCTTGTAGTACTGAAAAATATTAATCCAAAAGGTTCTTCTTTCTCATCCAAATCATTTATTCATTTGTCTAGTTTAACAATTCACTGCAGAAAAACAATTGTCAAAACAAAGTGACATATATGTATAATTCTGACTGGTTATGCATGACTTTAAAATATACCTTTCAACATTTTTCATAAGGATATACAATCAGAGACAAGAAGCATCCTTCTAAGATAGTGAAAACTGAATTGCAGTGCTTCAGATGTTATAAAATTCATCCAGAGGGATTATCTATTATCTAACAAATGACTGGTACTGAAAACCTCTCCTGTATGGAACACTTGCCTAAATATGTTCCAGGGCTTAACTGTCTTTAAATTAGGAATGGATCTTATTTTAAATAAGCCAATTGCTTCTTACTTGGTTCCCCATGGATAATGAAGAATGGGTTGTTTCTCTTTTTGCAGCATCCATATATAGATTTAAAGACTACAGTATGTTCTACCTTAATCTTTTTTGAACTGTGTAAGATTTTTGAGTCTTTTCCTTTGGAAACTCGTAACACTTTAGATCATTTTCCTTTGAAGTATCTGCACGATATTGTTATTATCTTGAATGACAGAACTGGAAATCAGGCAAAGATACAGCTGAGACATGAGTCTTATGCAAGGATTCAAATATCCAATATACGACACTTCCGTTTACACATCAAAATCAATATTATTTATGCATTTTTTAATCATGCTTTGGACTCCATTTCTTCTACTCTGACACTGTCCTTTCTCTGAGGTTCTGGCTGTGGTCCCTGGAGCTGCTTCAGGCTGTTGCAGTAGATCCACAATGGGAGTTATGGAAAAGTAGAAACTGCCCAAACATGACAGGCAGTTTTCTGTTAGGCTTCTCACCCAGTGATTAGTATCTGGGGAAGAGGCCTTGAAGGTCATTTCTACACAGTAACAATGGAGTATCTTCTTCCAAGGATATAATCAGAAAATATTTAATTGAGTTTTTATTAAATCTTGGTTTGTGTTAACAAAAATCATGTAAAAAATAAAATTATATTGAAAAATTCTATTAGCCTGCCCAATCTGCTAACACGTTCTTACCCATGAACATGAATGGAATGTAATCTTAAATATTTTTTAATATATCATAAATAAAATAGTGGCATTAATTTTTTGATTTTTTTTTTTTTTTCAGAAAATAATTAAAGCCAGCATCATTGTGGGTACCCAGTTTTTGGAATGTGGCTTAACTTTTCTTCTGCTGAGTCTCTGAGTCACTTCCTTCATAAAGCACCTGCGGACATTTCATCTTGTGTTAAATTGCACACTCTTTTCTGCAGTCCAATGTGGAACATTTTTAGTTTCTTCATACACTTCTATAATTAGGTTGAATTTGGATGATTCATGATGTTAAATGATCCTCAAGGCCATGCTTCCAAATTCTTCAATAGTAGCTCATTAAATGCAAACCAATAAAATGCAACAGCTATTGTGCATAAACTATCTCAAGGTCTTCTGATACTTCCTGCACATCCTAGCACAACACTGGCCTGGCTTGGCAGCTCTGTCTCCTCAGTTTGTATGTAACACACTAAAACAAACTTTTTACCTACAAATAAAAAAATTAAGAGCACAGAGACAGCAGAGGAGTGAAAACACACATACATGCACTAAGCATCAAAAAAGACACGAGTTACAGAAAGTTCGGTTTGCATCCTCCACTTTTGGATAAGCTTCTGGGCTGGAATCATGTTTATATTACCTGTCTGTGTGCAAGATTCTATCAAAAACAGAAGTAAGGATTTGTCTGTGGAACCATGTGACATAGCCATGAACATTCAAGCTGTATTTTTCGACAGCTGTAAAGATATATTAGGGTTCATGAGTCTGTAGGAAGTCCAGGAAGGCATTATCATCCACTCCCACAAGGAAAATGAAATACTTTCAAATAGCTGCACCCTCCAGCATAGCACAATTCCATGATAAAGTACAGCATATCAGAAGGCACAGCAGCTGGCTGGGTTGTAGCAGAGGAGTCCAAGCTGCCTTTAAAAGGGTATGTGACCAAATGGTTCTGTGTTCCAGAACATTCCTGGAGTATTGCTACCTACTCTGTTTTCACTGAAGTGGTTTGGGGTTCAGATTGACACAGGTGAAAATCTCTAGAAAAGAGCCTGCAGCACCTCTTCCCCTGAAGATGTCTTCATCTGGCAGTGACATGACATTGCAGAAAGGGGAGCAGGGACTGTGTGACAACATTTCTGTGAATGAACCTTCCTCTGCTGTACATTTCTATATCACTCTTGTTCTTTTCAAAGCATGGAAGACAAAACACTGTCAATCCTCATGGCCACACCCCATGTTCCTGCAAATTCAGCTTTACCTCCTTTGAAAACATGGTCTGCATACTTTCCAGAGCCTTTATTTTGCTTGTAGTTCGGAGGCAGAAATTGTAAATATACATTTTTACTCACCATCTCAGCTGGAGCAATGATGGTTTTTCATGTGGGATGGACTTATTTTAAAACAGTCCATGAACTTGTACATTAATATCTCTACAGCCCTCCTGCAAATGAAGAAGTATCATGAACACATCAGCCTGTAAATTTATTTTCCCTTCCTGATGAATTGCTTCCAAGGATGTGGAATAGCCCTGGGGAAGTCCCTGGGATTGTGAAGGCTGTCAGGACATTGTTACAGAGACTCACCAAAAGAGTACCATACTTTCCATGTCTTCCTAATCACAACCCACAACCACTGGAACACAAAAAATCACTATCGTTTCTTTATTGCAATGTGTGTTGCAGTACTGGAAAGGAAAAAATGAAAAAGTTTTTCTTCAAGATACACAGCAGCTCTTCCACTTACCCTTTAATTTGTTAGGCAGGTGGCCTGAAATACAGATTCAGTAGAATCCCCACTCTCTGAAAGAAAAGGAAAGAGATTCAGTAAAAAACAGTCGCAGAATATAATTCTGGGTTGTTTTTTTTTCCCTCAGCCCAGTATGGAGACCCAAATTGTCCCCCCAAGATAGCTGAGTACAATTTCAATGTGTCATGTACAGCAAACACTTGTTTAGTGCACACACACACACACACACACACACACACACACACACTGATCACTGTGCTGATGTGGGAGGTTGACACTTCCACTTCAGTGAGCTGGCTGAGGTGTAATGTACCTTTCCAACAAACTAAATTACACTCTAATTTTACAATTAAAAATCACTTACTAGTGATTCCAATGTAACTTCAGCCTCAAATGCACTCTTTTCTAACCATCCACAAAACTGAAATTTTGTGCGCTCTGCCAGCTCACTTTTCAGTTGTGGAAATGTACTTTCCTTGCCTTGACAAATGTAAGTTGATCTTGCTGTTATCCATTTAGAACATGCCTGGAAATGGCATCTTTACAATCCACTTCACTGGCCATGCTTTCTCCCACTTTTTTACTTTCTCCTACTTGTCAGGGATATTTCCTACTGGCTCCCACTGCCATGTGTCACCTAAACCTACCAGATATAAAAGAGGAAATAGAGTCTTTTATGTCAGTTAACAATAGATGCTCTCAGCTGTATCTATGCATTCTTCTTGCTTTTTAGCATATCTCATAACAGTTGTTTTCCCAGGTAGGCCCAGTGCCATGGGATGAAGCTCTGTGATGGGGCTCCTCTCTGTTCTGGCACCCTCTGCTCCCCACATGACAGCTGTCACTACCAGCTGACAGTGACATGTGAAGTACAGGACACCCCAGAGATTTGCAGCACCACTCACTTCAGGGTGTGTGTGCTTAATTCACTGGGGGTGTATCAGCATTTCCATGATTACTTTTAAAAGGTTATAAAATCAACTCAGAAGCTTCTTAATAGTGACGTGTGGTTATAGCAAGGAAGCAATTTTATTTTTCCCTGGTGAAGTTTTTCTTTTAGTGTGTATTTTAAGTGACATATAAGTAAGATCAATTACTATGCTATATTGGCCTTGGACATGTTTTCAGATTTCTAATGGCTTGAAACTAGAAATCTTTGTGATTAATTAATTATATTTGAAATTTAATCTGTCAAGATAATGAAGTTCAAAATTTACTGCTGAACATAAATAATACTACTCTATGCAATTTTCATGGTACTGGTATTTAAAATTCTGGATGATAGTATAATTCCAGAGCACAAGATAAGTTTCAAGAGACCTATTTTCCTTAAATAAAATAAATAAATAAATAAATAATTTAGGAATTTTCTACATTGTTATACCACCATCCAAGATGGTCTGATTAGAGCACTGTTGGGTGTTAACCCTGGGAAGGTGGCTAAGCCATAAAAAAACCACTTACCTACTCCTCTATACCAGGATGGGGGAGAGAATCTGAAGTGTGAAAGTGAGAAAACTTGTGTGTTGAGATAAGGACAGTTTGATAAGTAAAGCAAAGCCATGCACAAGTAAAATAAAACAAGGAATTCCTTCAGTACTCCCCGAATGCAGCTGGATGTTCAGTCATTTTCAGGAAAGCCAGGCTCCATCATGCATTAGCAGTGCCTTGGGAAGACAAACCACCATCAGTCTGAATTTTCCCCCTTCCTCCTCTTTCTCCCAGCTTTTATCACTGAGTACAGCATCATATGGCACGGCATACCCCTCTGATCAGTCCATGTCTCTTGTCTCATTGGTGTCGTCTCCCAGCTTGTGCATTTCCAGCCTGCTGGCTGGTGGAATGGAGTGAGAAACAGAGAAACCTTTGATGCAGTGTAAACACTGCACAGCAACAACTAAAGCATCAGTACTGTTTTGGTCACCAGTGCAAAATATAATACCGTACATAAACTACTATGAATAAAATTGTCCCATCCAAAAGCCATGCAAACATTAAAAACATTTACAGATTTCTGTAACTCTGCATAAAAATAAAAGGAGAATAAGGGAAAGGGAATCGTGATAACTAACAAGTTGCCTTTCTGCTTCTTCTTGTTAAGCATACTTCCTAGTGTCTTCCATTGCTACGTGGCATCTTTCACCTAATAACACTTGTATGTACACAAGTCAATATCACATCTAACAACAGAGTACAAGTCAGTCATGATTTGTATGTGCATGCCTCTCCCCCCAGATTACAGCAGAGTGAAGGAAGTAATTAGCAAAAAACTTCTAGACTTGCTAAGGCTGTCTGCTCCAGCTACTCTGGTGGATGATAAGTCTAGCTGAATGCTCCCTGGTAATATTTTTCATAAAAATTCTTTAGTTCTTGGATTAATTTCAACTTGTTATCTTCTTCATATAATTTTAATAATAGAAATATATATTTCCTGTCTCCATTTAATGTACAACCATTGTATTTATTTGCTTCTGGATTTTGCTGTTATCAATCTTCCCCAGTCTTCCCCAAAACTACAGAAAACAGTGAATAAATAGTGGTACTGTTGGGTATCTATGTGTCTTAGAAGAGATAGATCTAGAGCTACCAGCCATCCTTTTCCTATTACTTACTAAGCTGAGGTGATCACCTTAAATGCAGACATCTGAAATTCAGCAATTCAAATTGGGTCACAAGAGTTAGAAAATTTTAATAAAGCCTGATGTGTATCTGATTTGAATCTTTTCCATCCAGACAAAAGGAGACAGCTATCTCAGAATGCCTTTATTGATTTGGTGTGGGACAAGGCAATTTGGTGGTCTTTCCTTACATTCAGCCTTAAGAAACCACAAACAGAGGAACGTATTTCCTTAGCTTGTTTTGAGTGAAAAAGAGGAGCCATTTATTTCTAAACAGTCTCTACAGAGATCAAAGATAGACTAATTAACTTCAGCTTAATCTACAAATCACACTGACAGTCAGTATCCCACAGAAAAACACTTCCCCACTACAGTGGCAAATTGGTAAATAATCACTGCTCCATACTCCTTTCATTTGCCACTCTCCTCTTTATTTTTAGGTAGGGATGAAGATAAACTGTTTGTTTTCCAGCAAAAAAGGGACATGTCAGTCAGAACTGATTGTGAGTACCATAGTTTTGGATACATAAGGAAGAAATTTGAAAAGAGCCTTTTTGTCTGTCTGGATAGTTACTGAGAGTCCGGATATAATAAGAGCGCCAGCGTGAGGGTGACTAACTGATGATGCTTTTCAATATAAGTTACAGAAACAATGCACTATTGCTTTTGTACTTTTAAAATGAAAATCCTTCTCTTGTTGAAATCGACGGAAGTCACACGCTTAACATTCTGCTCAGATATCCTGTTCCTCTGAGTCATCTAGTAAGACTGCTAAGTATTTCACATTATGAATTCTTTATTCAAAAAAAGCCATATACTTGACAAGTATATATGTTTCAATATATTTCATTAATAAATATTTATAGACATTTATAAAAAGCGTACATTATCTGCCATATTCTTACACATATTTGAAAGAATATGTATTTTACTATCTTAAAAATACATTGCCATATGTTTTAATGCTGCCAATATACAGATGCTCTTCCTACAGAATAGATTCTTATTGCAAGTGGGTTCATAAGAAAATTCTTCTTTTTAATAACTCTTGTTCTTTTTCTTTCTGTTATCTATTTCTTTATACCTGTCATCCTCCCCTATTACCTATAAACTTGATATGGCAACTAAAGCTTTGAAAAATGTTCAAAGCTTGGAATTGCATCCAACATCTTTTGAATACAAAATTGTACTTATCTTTGTGGAACTGACATAATTGTGTAAGTGTCTAACACCCTATACATATATATACAGTGAAGTATGAAAAAGGCCATTATTATAAAAGCAGATATGTCTACAATAATTGATACAGGAAACATTACAAATCAGCTTCCATTTTAAATCCCAGACTTTTACTCACTCATAACCCTCTGAAAAATGTTATTTTGATGGAAACCAAAGGTGTGGTATCTGCTCATAAAACTTTATTTTAATGAGATTTTATTGTTGGGGTTCAAGAATGCTCTAGACAGGTCCTTGGTACTCAAGCTAAATCCTGATGAAGTATTTTCTCACTGGAGCAGAAGTTAGGAAGGTTATGTCAAACGTCCCTTGTCAACTACCAGAAAAATCCAAGGAGACTTCCAGTTTTGTACTCCAAGTACTGCTTTTAATACTCTGTATATGTGAAGTTGATAGGATCATCTACTAGCCAAGCTGCTGTAGGTATTCAGAGCTGTCTGGATACAATACAATTGTAATTTTATCTGTGCATCCTAGAGTTTCTGTATACCCCATCATGTTCGTCATAAATCAAAGCTTCTTTTGGTACACAGTCTTTCAAAGACTTCCATTAATTATTTTATTATACATTAATTATACATTTTAAAGTATTTTTATTTTCTTCCAGTTACAGTTTTCCATGCTCAGTCATTTCAGAATAGAATATTATGGAAACAGCCTATACTCTGAAGGCATGTCTGTAGTACAGAATCAAGGATGGCAACATGCAGGAAAACAAAAAAAAATATTACAGAAAATCATCCCAAGTTGTGGGTCAGCGCTTATGTTAGTGTTGATGTTATGAACAGAAATCTCCCCAAAATATTTAATTTTCCCATTCAGGCATCTAAGTGCCCTCTTGCCATGCAATGAACCTCCTGACAGTCAGTGTATGAATCATCTTGGTAATGAATCTTACACTCCTTGCTGCGAGGAGGAATGAGGAGACAGATGAAAATGCACAGTGGAGGTTCAGATCCTTGACATGATTCTGGGCTGTTTCTCTAATGAGCTGTGCAAGGGTTTACCTGTCACCTACCTCTGCAGAACTTGTGGAGCCCATGGGTTCCCTCATATCTCTCCCTCACCTCTAATGGCCAGAGCAAATGGAGACTGTTTAGCCCCTCAGGCTCACACATGTCCTTATGAAACGTGTTAGAAGGATGTGGGATCAAGGGACATGCTCCTCGCCTCTTCAGATCTAAACCCTGTTGCGTGCTTGTGCCTTCATTGATTCAATCACTGCCTTCACACTGCTTTGATTAAGGATCTAATCTAATCTCTTTCTAAAGTGAGTTTCTTAGTCATGCCCAGTCAGTGAGCTGTTGAGGTAGACTACTCCAAGGCGGTGTTTGTTCAATTAAAGTAGGAGAAACATTTTCTTCTGGTTGTAAGAAGGATCTATGAAGAAGGTAGATGGTGATGCTTTTTTTATTAGCTTTCAGTTAATCATGGACCAAATAATAAGCATTAAAGATGTAATATCTTAAGTTTCTGGATAAAACACGTGTCACAGGTAGCAGGAGAGAGGAAAAATTAATCAGTTTTGATTAGACCAAGGGAAGCATACAGGGTACAATGCGGTCTGATGTGTTGAATTCTTCAGGGATATGCAAACCTTTCAATGTTCAGTTCAAAAAGAAGTGGCAGGAAACAGATTATTGTCTTTTAAATTAGGCACGGGAATTTCAGGCTGTAATATCTCTTATGTAATATCTTGAAATATCTCTGTGTCTCATCCTGAGAGTTATTAAATGATGGGGACAGTATAAACTGAACTTTTACATGTTTTAATTCAGAGGCACAGAAACCCAGAAAGATTTTCACTTGTTATCCTGGGTGCCTTTTGACTAATTCCAAGCCTTACAAACATGCAGATCAGTCCTTTCAGTCAGTAATCAGTAAGCAATTTATCAATACTCAGAAAAAGTGGTAAGTCAGCAGGAAAAATACGTCTCCCACCAAAATGCTTTCCATTTCATCATTATTCAGGCAAAAAAAAGGGGGCGCTTGGAAAAACAAAAATCATGTCTAAGACTTTAAGTGGGGATATTTAGAGTATAAAGTGAGGTGCCCTTTTCTCTGCATCTGCAGGGATATAGGTCAGACAGCCTACTGCTGATTTGGTGTAGATCTAGGTTATGTTTATAGATGTTGTTTCAATGGGATAACTCAGCAATTATCAATACTCAGCTATCTGTAAAATATTCTACAGCAGTGCTGCACACCTTTTGTACATTTCCTTCATATCCTTTAGTACTAGAGACATTGTGTCAGAGCTCTTTTCAAACCTCTTTTGATGAGGATACATGCAAAGAATTATGTTCATCAAGAATGCTTTCTTGTGATCTATTTATATTGTAATGTTCTATGGGCACATGCATTGCTACATATATTACTGAATATGTTAATACATAATAATAATAATAATAGTACAATATATTATACAGTGCCTTGCTAGTTTGGAAGCTATACAATAATCTTTTGTGTTCACATTATGAGGACCAGCAGCTGGACACAGTGTATTGATTCCATGCTTTCCAATTGTAGGACAAGAACCTCTGCAAAAAAAAAGAATTTTTTTTTTTTTGTCAATACTTATATCTAGGTTGATATGAGATTCAAAAAAAATTTAAGAGTTTCTCTGTTGTATAGGTATATAGAGAAGATGTGGCAACACAAAATGGGGTTTGTTCCTCCTGAGTACTAGGCAGCAAAGAAGTAGAGGTATAAATTGAATGTGTTTGTACAAAAGAAGTGAAATGAGTGTTGACACACCTCTTTTCTGCTGAACTCTCTTGATATCATCACCTCATTCTTTTATTTCCATTCTATTTGTCTCTTTACCTCTCACTCAGTCTGACAGAATGGATTGTAAATACCTTAAAGAAGGGACGGGATTTTTTAAAAAAAGCTGCACATGTACTTCAGTTTTGAGTTCATACTCTTAGGCGCTATCATAAGCACTTAATAATGACAACATTTATCAAAGAATTGATGCAAAGGTGACCTGTTTTAAAATAAATATTTCTCTAGCACATGTTCACCCTGGGGGTTTGTCTCCTTGTATTTCTTTGCTGTTCCCTCTAGCCTGATTTACTTATTTTATGTATTATCTTTTTACTACTGAAGCATTAAAACCAAGAAAAAAAAGTTCCACTACATCAGTTGGGATTTTATTACAAAATTTATGATTACAGAAATAAGCATAAGAGATTGTTTATTAGCTGGGAATAGAGATGAGCACATAAGTATTTTTCCTGTCCTATGTAACTAACATTCAAATAGCCCCTTATGCATATTATCATAATTATTTTATTTTATTTAATTTTAAGCTTTTCATTCATTTATCAGAGATGTATTTCATGTTTACAAGATTTTTTTGGAATCTTTCTTGTAGTGGACTTGGCCTTGTTAGATTTGCAGTTGGATTCAGTGATCCCGAAGTTTTTTTCCAACCAAAATAATTCTGATTCTATTATTTCTTTAAGTTACTAAAACTCCTCTAATTTTTGGTTGTAATGACATTCTGATAGTCTAGGTTAGCACATTACCCTCACAGATATCTGTGTAGTTAACTGATCTTTCATAGGCATCTATAAAATCACTGAATCATATCCTTGTTTAAAAACAACTCATTGGTGTGAATAGAAATGGTTGGGCTTTGAATCAAAACCAGCTTGCTCTTGGTTCAAGTCCATCCAATAATCCTTTTGATTAAATCTTCAAAATTTTCAAAGTCAATAGGCTGTTAAGTGCTTAATTTCTTACTGGGAATAAAACTTTCTTTAAAGTCTGAATCTGGTCCTTAGAAAAAGAAGTGTTCATGACATTATATTGTACAGAGCCAGACTGAAAAGAAATATCTTCTGATTAGTTTGCAGTTCCTCTAACTGAAATTGACCAAAGGATGGAAGCAGGATTCCTTAAATGGAAATGGCATTCAGTCACATTAACTGAACTAATTGGAAAATACTAAGAGAAGTAAAAAAAAAAATCCATTATCTTCTGATTTGTAGTATAAATTAAAGGTTTAGTTTTGTGGTTTTGATAAAGACTTTCTTATATAAACACTACAAATGAAAATAAGCTTCCTTTGAGAAACCATGACCATCAAGAGTCTGAGAAGATGGACAGTGAAGCAGCTTTTTCTCAGATTTGGTGTTCAAAAATGTTTAAATTTTAGAGAAATACAGAATTTTAAAATGTTGCATGCAGTAGGACACAGACAGAGTAAATCCTTTTCTTTGGGGATGTTAGAGTCAGGAAGCCAGAAATCAGCCTCCACATCCTTCGTGTATATCTTCTTTCCCTTCCATTCCACTCTCCTCTCTCCCCATCTGCTCTATCTGAAGTTGCTTCCATGTCTCAAGGATAATTTCCTGATATTCACTAGCAAGGAGAATGTTTTTAAAATAGCATCCTTCCACACATATCATGTGCACCTCACATGATGCATCTTACTTCAAAAGTACTCTTCCTTGACAACTAATTACTCTGGGCCTGCACAGAACCAACACAACTGGGAGCAGAAATAGGGAACATTAGAGGCAGGGGTCTAATACAAGAGCAGGATATGTGAGCAGGGAATTTATTATAACAGTGGTGCTGGTACATTAAAAAGCCTGTGCTTGCTTATACTGGGCTAGAGTTTCCTGCTTAGGTGTCTAATCCACTAAACAGTTAAATTCCTTTCTTATTTATAAAGATAAAAAGAAATTATAATAGTGACTACTCTGTATTTTACAGCTTTTATTAAAATGATTGCATAGAAACAGAATATAGAATAGGAGGAAATCAAAGAGAACAATGAAAAGATTGGTGAATAAAAAGGGCAAATTCTTTCACTACACTGAAAGTTTCCATGAAAACACAGGGTGACATATCTCTGAGGATATCAGCTGAGACACTAACCTAAAAACTAGATCACTATGATAGAGGCCTTGGTTGGCCTAACTTCAGAAACATCCTTTTCATTTATGATATTTTTCCATCTGGAATCCCTTGTATGAATTACCCTCTTTTCACGAGAAAGGCAGAAAATAATAGAAGGTTTATTTGTACCAGGTTGCTTTAAATTTATCAGGTGCTCACCTATTCTTGAATGCCAGCAAAAGGAATAACTATAGCAATGAATTAAAATAAAAAATAAAGGAAATGAAACAGTAAAAAAAAAATCTGTGGTCAGTATTAATGACCTACTCTCCCCTTCTTAATTAATTTACATATTCATACTGGAAATATGATGTTGCTGGCCAGTCTAGTTGATCATAGTATTCCTTTAATATTTTTATTTATTTTTCTATTCTTAATCTTGATGCTCTTGATAATTGTGTGATATCCAACATGCTAAATTGGCTGAGATATGAAGAATCACTGTAGTCTCAGACTCTGAAGTTGAGAACTAGGTCAATTTTTTCAATAAATGCTGTATCTAGATGAAATAATAGACATCAAAAAATTAATGTATATCCAAACTATGTTGATCTAAGATTTCTGATAGTCCCTAATAAGGTAGACTACTCCCACACATGTTCTTGAAATAGTCTTCTCAATGTGCTAATTAATAAGCACAAATCTCCTCTGACATATGTAGAAGTATTTAACAAAATATGTTTCTAGCCTCCCATGAGGCCTGAGCATTACACAGATATGTGACCAACTAGTTTCACCCAAAAAAAGACAATTTAATGCAGATCTGAAAAAAGTGTTTTTCCATTTCATTATCAACAGATTGTTAACAAAATGTGGGTTAGATCTGATATGCTTACTTGTGTAAGAGGAACAATATATATAATTTATGCTGTACCTGAAAAAAATAATTCTGAATTCAAACAAAACCCATTGGTGGACAAAGGATCTCTTATCAGAGTTAGAACATCAGATTCTGATATTTACTGAGATGATGCCAGCTTGCTACTTGGAGCATGTTTATAAACATAGACTCACAATTCACTGATGCACTGAGTGAACAAAGTCCACTTGGAAGCCCTGGGCTCCATTCTGATTCCTATTTCGCCAGCTGATGGCCAGAAGGTGGGGGAGTGCATTATTCACACTGAGCCTTCAGGTGGGGGTCATACCTGCAATGCCTGGGCTGAGTAGGATGCAAACCTTACTTCATGTGTCATCTGAGTAGGTTTAGGTGGAGCCCACAAGAACAGCATCAAATAACTTCCAGTATCAACGAGATAAAAGATGGATGCCAACAGCTCACTGGTTCTCCAAATGGTAAGGGTGGTTCAGGCACAGGTCTGTGATGCATGTGTGCAGGGAAAAGCTGTTCTGTACTTGCTAAGCCCAGTCCCAGTGGTGCCATGATACCTCATCCCCTGGCAGAAGCTGATCTGTGGGTCATATTGTGTGCCTACGTTTTGCCTACCTTGGCTTTTGCTTTAATAATAACAATAAAAATAATAACAGTAATAATTCACCATTAATTACAACATAACAATAGTGGAAAATAGTAATATTCCCTATTCACATAAAAATGTCTGCACTGAATCAGACCAAAGATTTTTTTACCCTCACACTGTCTCCTGACACTGGTTTGTGCAAATGTTTGGAGCTATATAATCACTAGGACAGATGCAATAGATGTAAAGTTCACTAGGACCTACTCCAGATTATTCCAGCTGGGAATTGGCCCACTATTTCTAAGCAGCCCACTGCAAACCTCCATGCTCTCTACGTGAAACCTCACAGCCTACTGAGTGTGCTATTTACATCTGGATGTAAACATGTAATATCATATTGCATAAAAATTTCAGTGAAAAGCAACATCCAGAACTGATAAGTTTCTGACAACAAGGCAGCCTTTTAAAATTTTCTTTCCCATGCAACTTCCAGCTTTGTTCCATTTAGTTTGAGGATATTGTGCTAATAGACTGCCTTTAAAGCAAGAAAGAGTTTTGCCTTGTACTAAGTTTACATGCAAGATGTTGAGCATCATGCAAGTTTTTTACAGGGCTCAAACATCAAATCCCTGCTCACCAGCAAGCATTACCCCTGTTTTACAAAAAGTGAGGAGAATAATAATCATAACCACAGCCAAGAGGATTGATTAGTGCAGGATAGCACCACACACAAAGCTGTTTAGCACATTACTGCAGGCAGAAATGTTACTTAAGCCTGTGCAAGGAAATTGTTGCTCAAACAATTCACAGGTAATGTCCTAGACAGCAAAAGAAGATGTTGCAGTACTGACATTTATTCTTACGTATGACCATGAATATTTCATGATCAAGCAGATTACAGCCTGTCTTAAATAATTATTCTGAGCTGTTTACTACTAAATTCTCTGCTGAGTCAAAGCTGCATTTTCCATTTTGTTTTGGTACAGAACATAGTAAATACATTTAAATCAACCAAATCAGGACACATACAGCATTTGTTCAACTAAACTATTTAACTGATGAGAAAAAGTAGTAGTTGTGTGGAATTAATATAATGAATTGTTGTTGCTAGCTACTAAAATAGCTGCAAACAAATTTTCCAGCAATTCTTTCATGCTCAGAAAAACAAGTGGAGTTTGAAAACAAGAAAGAAGATTCATTATTTGTGAAAATCTCATATAAGTTCACTCAAGAACCACCCCCTCCCCACCCCCCAATTCAAGCACGTTTGTCCTCATCTCACCTCTGAATCATCTGTTCAATCTGCCCTTTCTCCATCACGCTGTGCTGAAGTCATTGCTTCAGTCATATGAAATGGGAAGCTGGGAGACAGAAATGTTTTTGCGCAATACCGCGGCCAGCTCCCGTTCAGAAACAGTAAAATAAAAATGATGTGAAAGGACGTCAGCCACCTGATTACACAGAGAAGGACATATCCTCTCAACGAGCTAGGCTAACACGTAAGAATCAAAGTTTTGGTATTTGGAAGAAAAGAAGTATTTTTTAATCTAATGGTGCTGCAGGGTCATGATTCAACAAACAGCCTCAGTATGTTCTTACTCAGTATGTTCTTCGTGTTATGCTTGCTTTTGAGTAACAGGTGAACTGGAGTCTCTGCACACACAGTATCCATTGAGGGAGTGCTTTTGTGCACCTGCATCATTTTCATGCTCATTTATAAAGAGCTGCTTTACCTTGTTGCAAACTCTCAAGAAGAGCCAGTGGAACATAGTGGGAGGTAGGCAGTGCTTGGGATAAGGACGTGAGTGTCTCCCAGCAGGATGTCTCCCAGGCCATTTAGCAGCTCTCCTGTAACTAAAACAGATTAAAAAACCCTGCCACCATACCAACTGTGGCTATCCTCCAATCCCAAACATTTCAGGGAGTGCATAGTTTGCATTTGTCCTTCATAGCTCTTGACAAGACAAAGGTCTAGTTATTAGTTTCAGGCAACTGGAAGACTTGCTCTTTGTGGCAACTTTGACTTCTTTTCCAGGAACTGGAAAAGAGTGATTCTTCTCTCAGATGGGGATTTAATGATTTTGACATTAACTTGGGCTCATTGCTTTCCTTCAAGTATTTTGCATTCTTTAGTTCTAGATAATTGTTCATCAGGGCAATTACAGAAAACAGCACAGCCTGGACCCCCAAAGTAGTGAAAACTCAATGTTTTAAATTAAATCCACACCAACTGTGAGGCCTCAGCTCCTTGAAAATTAAAATAACAGTTCCTTCTTTCATGTTGTTTTATCAAATCAGCATTTAGCGACTGAAAGAATTTTTATACTAGTATATTTGACTTTGAGGGTGGAATTGCCAGCTGTTGAAGCAAGAGCTTCCTAACTCGGAGCAATTTCTCTTCTAAGTATTTTTTTTTTTTATTGATAGATTCTTATTCATGCAAAATATGAGAATTTCATGATGCTGAGAAAACTCCTAGAGCACAAAAGCAAATGAGAGATGGGCTTACGAAATCTACTTGCCATTCAGGTAAAAAAAGCCGCACAAATGATTGTGAATTTGACATCTGCTAAAACATTACGATATATATAATTTTTTTACTCACAAAATTAAGCAATAAGTTCTTTACCACAGAGGAAAACACAGAGGTACAGAATAACAATAACAAGCGTTGAGAACCCATGCAGGATAAGTACTAGGCACTGGATCTCTAATGGAATATTATGGCTATTGATGAATGCTAGTAGAAATTTCCTTCTGGACAAAGAATTTAATGTTAATAACAATTCATGCAGCAGAAAGATCTAAAATTCACTGTGAAGAATAAATGCTAGTTCTAAGCTGCAATTGTTTATATTAATTTGCTTTTATGACTTCACACTGACTCAAATGCCAGTAATTTCAATGTACTATAACAAAAAAATTAAAACAATGATGATCCTTTATATACTCTGTGTCACGTGGTGTGATTCTTGTGCCTGTCCTGTCAGGGACAGGAGCTGGACTTCAATGATACTTGTGGGTCCCTTCCTACTCAGGGTATTCTATGATTCTCCATTTTTGAAAACATGGTATTAGAATATCTATGTTATCAAAAAGTTATCCTGTAAAAAATTCTAATCTTCTCT
Organism: Parus major; assembly: GCF_001522545.3. Classification (NCBI taxonomy): domain Eukaryota; kingdom Metazoa; phylum Chordata; class Aves; order Passeriformes; family Paridae; genus Parus; species Parus major. The sequence goes on from NC_031769.1 coordinate 103,219,485, forward strand.
TCATCACTGTAAATAGAAATAAAGTAGCTATGGCAAATATGTCTGGTATAGTGCAGGCTTTTTGCTTTTTTTCTGACCTAAACAGCTGGCTGCAAGATTATCTATCTATCTATCTATCTATCTATCTATCTATCTATCTATCTATCTATCTATCTATCTATCTATCTATCATCTACATATCTAGATATCTATATCTAGATATCTAGATACATATATATAATCACAGAAACAAATTATTACTTGCACTCCATTAACCAAGACCTCTAAATGAAGATTGCCAGACACATGGTTTCTACTCATAATTTTGTTATTTGGAGAGTTGTTTAATGAGAAGGGGTAGTGGTTTCTGATATATAATATTTCAGGTAAATAAGAAAAAAAGACCAGCACCACCAACACACACACAAAAATATGGAGTTCAGAATTAAAGTCAGATTTAAGATAATTCCATATGTTTTAGAAAATGTACATTTACATGCAAAGTACTGGTAGTCATTTAATTTAAGACTCAGATCCAGCATCACTTTTGTTATATGGAGTCTATGGACAAAAAAACCAAAATAAACTGAATTTTTGTTACCTTTCTTCCAGGATGTTTGTTCCAAAGAATTCCAGAATGCTTTGGTACAGTGATCAAAATTAGGTTTTCATGAACATCTCAGTGCATCATTTGACCTTTGATTATCACACTGTTTATTGCTCTTCTAGATGATACGCCCTCTTTGTTAAATCAGAATTATCCTCCTGTCCCATGTGGGTTAGCTGGACCACTTTGTAAAACTTCAATGTTTTTACTGAAAGCAGAGTGAATAATGAGAAAATTGGAATGCTGCATGCCAGTCCAGTTGAGAGGAGTGAGGAATGAAGACTTGCAGGGCTTAAGTGGCCCTACTGCAGATTGTCCCTGTGTAGGGAGGAGCCTGGGGTCACAGGACAGGTCTGGAGGGCACAGCAGGGAAAGCAGCCAATATTGCTTGAATGAGAAAAGTGCAGTAAGTTACTTTTCAATGTTTGTTGGTAGCAGTGCTGTAAATATGGCCTTCCAGTTGCCATGGTTACAAGCAGACTTTCATACAGTCTGGTAACAAAAGGGTGCCCTCCAGTTATTTGTTGCCTGTTTCACACGTTCCTCACTTTTCATAATGATTTATTCCAATTGCCTAGCACTTCTCATAGAAATATTCATCACCGTCTGGGGCTCAGTTTTTCATTCTTCTTCAGCTTCCACTAATAATTCAGGACATTGAAGAACTGGAACAAATAGTAATGTTTTAACTTTTTTTTTAATATAGCAATTGTCTGGATGTTAACAGGTTAATTTTGTATAAAATTTAGGGCTCAAGACAGGATTTCAGCCATAAGTGACTCTTCTTTTTCCTTTTTCCCTCTATACATAAATATGTTAATTAATCATTAGGAAATTAATTTCCTCATCTGGCTTTTCAGAACTCTTTGTCAGTCTCTGTCTGTGTGCCTACAGCAGAGCACACAGACAAGACTGTAAACTAAAGTGAGAGCTGGCTTAAATACTTCCAGTTCACAAAATTTAAAAACTGAAAAAATATAAACCAGGAGAAGTAATTGAAAGTGGTTTTCCCTAGAGCTGTTGTAATGATCTACTATATATACTATTACTTGGGAAAGTACCACATGGTCTGTATCATAATTTTAAGCATATAGGAAGTCTATAAGCTTTTTCACTACAGCAGATAAATGGATTTTGTTCCCTAATTTGGTCCCTGGACTGAACATTAACCCTGGACAGAAGAAATTCTGTGACTCTAGGATCTTTCCCTTTGCATTAGTATAGCTTGAGAAAGAAAAGGTACAGCCTGACAGTCAAGATTCAGATTTTTCGTGAGCATTTCATTGCACTGAGTGACTAAAGCTACAGAAACCATTCAGGTAACACCAGGTGAACTTCAATCCATGACCACCTCATGAGCAAATGAGCAAACTGCGTGTCTTCCCGTGAGTGTAACATGTCATAGGAGAAACTGACTGGGTAAGGTATTTCCTCTCAGTTCCTTCAAATGCAATGCAGATTTGTCAAAAAGAGGCTTCTGGCACTGAGAGAGCCAGGGAGAGCTATTTGAAGCCCTCAAAGTGTATCTTCACTGACAGCCCTTCAGTACCACTCAACATGCAATCTACTATCCATAATTGTCTCTCGACTTCAGTAGTTGAACATCTGTCTGCTGGGGATAATAGCATTTTTAAAGTTAATCTGTATTTGCACAAGCTCTATGGAAGCCGTTTATCAAAGCTTATTAGATGCTTGAATTGTTGGGTCTGTCATATGGTTTTTATTTTTCTTTAATTATTAGCAATATAGTAAGTAATTTCCTTAGCAGAAAGAAGTCCCCTCTGTATTATTATAATTTTATAATAGATGCAGTAGCGAGTCTTGGTAATTTGACAGTGCCCTTCTACATGTTTTAAACACTTCCTTCACAGCAGGTTTTTGTTTTCAGGAAACACAGTCATTCCCCCTTCATTCTTTCACATCACTCTTCCCACTGCAGATAATACTTGTTGGTGTGGAAAAGCACAGTATATTAAAGTTATCCCACTCACCCCCTGGGCAGAGTTCAAGGTGAATCAGCAGATGGTTTTATGGGGGGAAATATGAGGAGCTCTATTCAGTGCAGCACCCAGTGCACAAGCCAGTGCTCATGGGTAAGCAGTGGCACAAGGACACAATGGGAAGGGGATTTTGACCCAGTCCTTCGAGGACTAAGTGACCACTGCAGGGGGATACAGGAAGCCAGGTCCTTCCAGTCACACATGAAAGCAAATCACCAAAGGGAAAGCTTTCAGTTTCTGTTTGCTCTGTATAAGCTCACACCCATAATTAGTCAGTGGTGCATTTTGCACACGTCTGGGTTGTCATGCAGTGTTTTCAATTGCTTTCTCATTTTCTTACCATCCTATTTTTCTCTCAACATAGTCTCAACTTCCATGCCAAATAAAGTTCCCTAAAGTCGTCACTTCTTGAAGGGTTTGTGACTATTCTGGAAAGTTTTATGTCATGATTTGAATTGAAAAGAAAATTATTATTATTGTTGTAGTTGTTACTTTGTTATTACCATTATTATTATTGCCCCTGAAAAGAGAATTGGATTTATTATTGCCAAGGATGGCTGGGAATGTAAATTGCAGGAAGCTGACAGGACTCCTATGAAAGCTGGATTTTAAACATGCTGTTTTTCTAGGGAGCAATGTCAGTATTGCTGCCTGACCCATCCAAGGAATAAGTTTCACTACTGGAACAGATGACAGCACGCAGGCAAATGATAACCATGTGATGCTCTGTATTGCAAAAAGTCAAATCTCCTGTTTGTCACATAGATTTTGAGGTAGCTCCAGAAAACTAGCCTTTATCTTTCAGGATTTCTGTTTTTCATTTTGGACATTTACGGCTTCAAATACCTTTCTTGATCTATTTTTCAACCAGTATTTAGCACCTTCTGAAAAGAGGGTTTCTTAACTGATTTAAAAAATACTAACCAAAGAAACCTTTGACTAAGCCAAACAGGCAGTGTACCATGCATAAAGATATTTACTCTCAGTCTTTCAGACCAGTTCCTGAAGTGGAAAGAACATGAAAATAAGTAATCCATAGTTCCTTTTCCAAGAGCTGTACAATTTAAGAGGTCTTGTCACTTTTGTCCAAACATTGACAAAACGGCTGTGTTACTCAATCCTGTCACACCAGAGGGGAGGAGTTAACAAGACATTCTTTGAATACAGGTAAAATAAATTATCAGGAGGAAAACTTGAGTTGTGAAGTTGCTGTCACAGTTCTCCAGTATAGGCTGGTAAACTAAAGGCTGCTGTCCCTTAATGAAGGATGTGCAGAGTACCTTTCATCTACCACAAATGTATGAAATTATCACAGGATACACATGAACTTATGAGGAAGTATTTTATATGATTGCAGGTTCACATTCCATTCAACCTCTTGATTGTGGTAGCTGGACCCATATGAAAATTTAATATAGCTTTCCCAAGGAAAACGATTGTCAGTGTGATGCTGTCCCTGTCTTTCAAGTGAGTTAATGTTTTTTATCTTCTGATAGCTAAATTATTAACTCCTGTTATTGGTATGCTACTTGTATGTGCTGACTGACCTTTAAAAAAAAGAATGAGAATTTTAAACCCACTCCTTATTAATACAACTCACACTTCAACTAGGAAATGAGCTGAAGCAATTTATACTTATGGCAGAAGGTGACATACGTGTTCCTGCTACAGAATTTCCAAAATATTTCAGAGACATCTGAGTGGTTTTTTGTACCATTTCCCTGCACATTTTTCCTGTCCTGGTGCTGATCCAACACACCTTTCAATGTGCAAGGAACAGCAGAAAGCAAAGGTAGATGGGAGCAGAAAAGGAAAAAAAAAAAAAAGAAAATGTTTAGTAACATCAATAATGGAGAAATTGCAGCTGTAGCCAGGCAGAGGACATCAAATTTTACAAGAATTTGAAGTTTTCCTTTTTTTGGAAAATTAGGCAGTTGCATATCTGAAGAGCTGGGGAAAAAAATAAAAAGCTGAAATGAGAAAAGGCTGAAAGACAATGTTGGGAATTGCAAACAGAAGAAAACAATATATGCCAAGTTTTGGACAACTTGGCCACTTACCTTAACAATTTTCATTTTCAGTCAATCTTAAACCTTAAATAAAAATAAGAGAATGTTAGTATAATGATTTTCTATTCATCATGAATAATAAACAAAATAATTTAAGGTTCAGATATCTCAAGTTTGTAAATTAGTTCTCATGGTGAGTCAGAAGGCAGTGACCAAAGCAAAATTATCCTGTGAACCCATGCAAGAATGTGGTAAATCCTTCAAGATGCTCATAAATCACAGGGATTATTGCTGTGCCTATTTCCCTTGAACTTTTGTTCTTTCAAGTAATTTGATTCATCTCGGTCATCCTGCAGCTATTTCACCAGTAAAAAGTACCTGAAGCTTTCAGGTGTTTTTATTCTGTGTAGGTGCATGGGAGCTACACACTCACGTGTGTGTGTACATGGAGATTGCCTACAGCAATCCCCATTGATCATCACTCCATCACTTGGCATTTCCAAGTTTAGACAACCACAGGATAAAGAAAAGACAGCTAGCTCCATGGTCAAAAAGTGGAAATCCTTGCTCAATACAAGCAAGGAACAACACAAGCAATGTAAACAAGTTGTTCCCATTGAGAAAGGGAGTGTTTGTGCTCCCCCATACATTACCAGTCACTACTGACCAAGTCTAATCTCATTCCAGCTTCTTTCCCTGTATGCAAGAAATTCAATGCTCCAGTCAAACAGAACATAGCAGGGGTAGGGAAACAGAGTGACATGTGAGGGTTTAAAAGAGGGGAAAGTAAATTAATCCTGGGCTCAGTTTGCAAAATCTGAAAGTATGCAGTCTAAAAAGTGTGTTTTATGGAAAAGTGGCTACTTGAGACCAAGCTTTCCAATGCAGATGAACATTTTGAATACATAAAAAAGAAACAGAAAGCAACTCAAAACTAAGCATATTTACTGTTCTTTGAATTTGAATTTCAGTATTTTGTAAAGATTTATCTTCTAATAAGTTACTAGGGAGGAAATTTTTTCTTCAAATTCCACTGCTTCTACTACTATTAATAATGAGGATTTTTCATGTAGATAATGATTATAGAAATCTTTGTTATAAATATTTCCATGCAAGAAAAAATGCATTGACCTTTCTCTTTGGTTTTGAATTCTGATCTCAAAATGTAACTAGGTACAGTTTTCCTGTCCTTTCTCCTTTCAATTATTTCCTTCTGACCTCATACAAGAACAAGATGGAGAAAAGAAATCAAGATCTGGTAAAGAAATACAGACTGGTAAAAGAAATCACCTGCCATCCAACCTGAAAAATTAAGTCATCCGAAAGTGGAGGGTGTTTATCTGGAATATCTGTTCAAAAAGAAGAAAATTTACAAGTCTTTCCTTCTTCCACTTCCCACACTAGAAAAACTCTGATTTATATAGCAAATATTTTTTCCTAGTTTTCTTAACCCTTCTTTCCTGTACACATTATAAATCTCCACAAATTTTTCACAAATTAATCACAAAATTTTTCATTAAAACAAGTAATCACAGTAGGATGTCATGTGGTGTTTGATATTCATCCATGATCAGTGGAACCAGCATGAGCCTTTTCAATGATTTCAGTGAGCCCTCCATCAAAGCACCATGTCTGAATTGCAACTGCTTTCATTTATACACTTTGTGATAAAAATTAAGCTATAATTACATCTTAATAATGTTGTGAATAAAACAGATTACAAAATCCTGCAGTGGCAGTCTGTCAGTTTTAGAGATCCTTTGATGGCTACATTAGTTACACCTTTGCTTCTGATCTGACAGCATGCTTAAATAGTCATGGCTTATCCACACTCAGTGCAAGTAACCCAAGGTTAGACCTTCTTTGGAAAAATCCATATGGGAACAGCATTCCCCAAAGCTAAAACAAATAAAACAAACACTTTTTAAAATAGTGTTGAGATACACTTGAGAATTGAATTTGTTAGTTCTCAAAAAATCAAATCCAAAGTCTTTATTAAAAATACATCTGCTTTAATTAGTTATGTAACTTCTTCATTATATCCCTGTGTATCAGAACAACATGAAAGGAACAGGAGCAAGGAGTGCACAGAATAATAAGAGGTGCTGGGACTGCAATACACTTTTGAATAATTTGGCAGGTCTCTTTGCTTGGTAATGACAAACACAGGAACAGACATTATGCAGCCAGCTGCAGCAATATGGCAAGTTACTTTATGGAGGTAACTTTCATATGAGCAAAATCAGAGCAACAACCAGTATTATTTTAACTCACTAATCCAGGAACAAGAAAATGCCTTAAACAAGTTCATATTTTCTCATTTTTTTCAAGTAATCACTGCTTTTAGGAAGAAATTCCAAAATCCTTGTGCTTAATTGGAAACAATGTACCCATCATGTCCTCCTTTGGCAGGGTTTCTTATATCCTCCACTATTTTACTGTTTCTTCTCTCCCTTTTTATATTTTGTTTTTGGTTTTGGTCTTGTTTGTTTGTTTTTGTTGGTTTTTGGGTTTTTTTTTTTTTTTTTTTGATTGGTTGGGGTTTGTTTGGGTTTGCTTTTTGCTTTTCCTCTGGAAAGAAAGGAACAATCTAGCCCCAAGTACCACAGATGAAAGACAAACACATGGCTTTGGGGCATGGGGGACCCATTTTCACTGCTGTTTTTCACAGTAATGCTGTTGGGCCTTTATGCTCAGTATTTCATGTTGATGGGGGGTGTACCAGGGTACAAGTGACTTTACAGTAGGGATGAAACAGGGATTGTGCTGGCAACATTGAAAAGGAGGACAGGTAGCCTGCACTGAAGGAGCAAGCATGGTGGTCACAGAAGCAGAGGGAATAGTGCTAATCCCCATCATCTCTAAATATCAAATACTAAATCAAATATTAAGTCAAACTGTGAGTGCCACAGGGAATTTCTGCCTGCCTGTATTCTGAGTGCCTACCAGATGGGTCATGAACACACTGCTCATAGGCCCTACCTACTCAGCTCTGCTCAGCCTTTGGAAATGCCAGCATAGAGAGTCTCATCCTTTCTGTGCAGACTTTTGAGTTATATGGTTTAAGTAATAACCAATGCTCATGACCCCAAAAATAACCAGACTGCCCACCAGGGAGCTTCAGTGTGATTAACTGATTTTCTACTCAGCGTCCCAACTAAAATGTGAAGGATATAACTTAGAGAAATCTGCTGTATTTTGTTTTATGCCAGTAATGTTTTGCACTGTAAAAAAAAATAAAATATTAATAATTATTAGAAATTAATGAATTCCAAATTTAAAAAATAATCTGTGAAATTTCACAGCATTGTATGGTGTAAATTTTGTAATGAAACACTCATAGGAAGTATTTCCTTAGTTTCTTCTTCTGAACAAAAACTTTATGCCTGTTTTGGCCAGGCTTATGAAATTGCAAAATTATCCTAGTTCTGCCCTTCTTATTTTCTCTTGTACACCTGCAATTCATTAAAATGTTTGGCTCAGCTGCAACTCTTGTTTAATTTCACAGAAGGAGAAGAAACATAAATGCACATATATTGTAGTTTAATCAGTTTTAGAAAAGGACATTTCCGTGTAAGGTCCTCGCTGCTGGAAGCTGGAAGAAGCATTACACAGAAGTAATGAGTCAATAAGGAAGAGATATGACTATGTACCTGGGATTTTATATACAGCAAAAAAGCTGAAAGAAAGGGCTCTTTCTTCAGATGTTATAATAGTTAAGCAGAGTTTTTTTAAATATATGTAAAGGAAATTTTGAGGGAAACATGTTATTGTTTGGTTTGTAATTGCAAGTATTGTTTAAGAACAATATCTCTTGTCAGCGCTCTCACCCAGTAAAAGTATGGTATTGAAAACAGCTCCACAATACAAGCACATGGGACTGCTTGTAATAGATTGCAGGGCTTTCATCTTAGTCTAAATAAGGCAATGGAGTTTAGAGAACATTTTTCATTCAAGTCAGACAATTGTCATGTTTATTGAATGCAGAAATTCCTAAAAATTCTTCCTAGAAATCTGAAGGGGTTCTTGCACTCAGAAATTTCAGATGACAGTACCATTTTTCTAAAATCTCCCAGACCCTTTGTAATAGCTTACTTTCACTCTGAAAAGAAAAATAGCTCTTTCTAGCTAGAGTTACTCTTCACATTGCTGACAAATTGCAAACTGATTTGACAATTACTCTGAGTTACAGATAGACATGTCAAACAGATCACTTAGAAGCTGATCAAGAGCAAGTTAAAGTGTTAGGATGTAAAATAGAATTAATTAAAACTAGGAAATGGCTGTATTTTTTTTTCATATGAATAATTGTGACTCTGACTAAACAAAAACTCACAAGAATAAAACAAGCCTCAGCACATCAAATAGTTTTTATCTTCATTTTTTTTTAAAAAAACAATACTATTTAGAGGACTAGGAATATTTTCAAACAGTTTTGTGCACCAGTTCCTCACTGTGCATCTCTCCACGTGAATCCTTGCTTACCTTGAAAATTCTCAGAAGTCCTCCAACAGGACTGGCTGAATGTCAGACTCAGAAGCTAACCCTTGCAGGATCTAGGAAAGCTAAGTTATCCTCCAGACTTAACAGCTTTGCTCAGGCTCTGGCACTTGCTTTTTTATTGGCTTAAGCAGTTCTGTTGTCCTGGGCTGGGGTTTGAAAGTTACCACCTTGGTACAGTGTTTTTATTAGCACTCTTGGAAGCTGAGTATCAACAGGGTAGAGAAACTTAATTATTCTTTCTAAGCCAAAGCTGGTCCCCATGGAGATCCTTTTGCTGCAACAGCTTTAGCAACACATATTAGCTGGATAAATAGAGCTAATGGAGCAGTCAGTTTACTGCTTTGTGAAGGATCTGTATTCAGATAAAGTAGTTGTTCTAAATAGTTGCATATATATAAATGTATGGTTGCACACACACATTTATGTATATGTTAATGATATTAATATAATATGATTAATCATATTTAATCATATTAATGCAATATGATTAAATATTCAGACATTTCTTTGCGCTGTTTGTGGGCTCATGTGTAAGGATTCAGTTTTGACAATTAACTTGATCTAAGCCATGTTCATAATAGTTTTGTTTATAATTTAGAAGATTCTACATTGTGTTAAAAAGACTTAAAAAGTGGAAGGAAACACAGAGCTATCACAATTGAGACATCATGGTTAACCTCTATTAATATCTGTTTTCATGTTGTTGGTTACTGAAGGAAAAGGTTGATCCTTATTCCAAGACCAGTGCTACACTGTAATTAAGCCCAAAGACAGTTTTGGTAAGCTTCATTCTAGCAAAAGCTCCCCAGAACTTTTTCTATTAAGGATAAGCATTTCAGCCACAGCAAATGCAAAACGTTTTCTCTGGGTGGAATTCAGGTATGAGAACCACACCTTTCCCATCAAACACAAGGAGATGGCATAGGAGAAGTGTAGCTAAGTTAATACAGCTCAGTTGATCCTTCAGAACATAATATACAATGGAGAAGCTGCTAAAATGTGCAGCACTAATTTGTGCTATTCACAATGACTCTTTCACAGTTCAATTTATAACAATGCAACATAGAATGAAAACAGGGCTTGTATTTGTTTGAACAGAAAAGATGTTTCCAAACCATGAGCCAATTTAATGTGCTACCATTTTACAGGGAGTACTAAAAAAAGATTAAAAACCTTAGTTTGGATAAAACTTACATTGAACTTAAAATTCATGGACAATATTTCATATATTCCTGCAAACAGCCATCAAACTGTATTTCTGTATGCCTTATTTTGAAAAATAAAATCAGCATTTACTTGTACAAGCATTGGGGTCTTTCTGGTTCTCCTGATGACCCTTTCAGGACAGAGTCAGGGAGCATAAATGCCATGACTTAGGTGACAAAGTCCCCTAATTAAGATTGAAATGACTCATTCCAGCAGCTGCAACAGAGACCTATTGATGAGTCCAAAGCATGAAATAAGTTCTTGGAGGATCCACTAGATAATTTCTGATATGAATGAATATGATGTAATACCATCAAAACTGGAGAAGAATAACAATACTTTGAAACTTGGTGTCTTCACATACCCACACTGCAGAAAAAGAAAAGCTGCTTATGCTCCAGAAGTTACCTCCATGAAATCAGTCATTTTTTTTTCTCCCATCACAGCGCTTTTGATGAGTGTAATGCATTTCACCATGGCAAATTATTGCTTTGCAAGTCAGTTCATCATACTTCTAATAGTGTTGTATTTGATTTATAATATTTGTCTAGCATAAGTAAATCTGGCAGAAGGCAATTAAAATAAAGTTCTCTGAGTTTACAAGGGCTTCAAGCCTAGAGAAAGCTTAATTAAAGTCAATCATGGAAAAAGCACTTAGCCCTGCAGCCCTACACATTTGTCAGACATCTGAATCATGAGAAAGGTTAATCAGAGTCAAATGAGGAAAAAGTAAACACTAAAAGTGCTTTCTGGGGTTCATTAAGTTTAAATAAATCAAAATATGAAATATTCAACTTTGTAACAATGATCCGCACACATCTCTCTCTGCTGTTTTACAATCACACGTTTTCCAAACTGACTGAATTCGCGTACTTGGAAAGCCCAGCTCTTAGTTGCACCAGGCCTTCATGGCTGCATTTTGACAATGAAAAGGAAGTAGATGAAACCTTTATGTCCCCTTACACTGAGAGTAAAGCAACTTGTGTATACATATTCATTTCAAAAGCAGAATTTTATTGACAGGTTTTTTTATTATTTCTTTGTCCCCCTTCTTTGTATCTCTTTACTCTGTAGAATGAAGCAGAGGAAGTAAATTTTAGGAATACTACTAAAACTCTAAAGTAAACCTTCTAAGTGAGGGCAAGTTGAGGCCTTGGATCTACAAAAATCCCAGCAATTACTGTCTATTGATTCAGCCAAACAAATGAGAAGTAAGTGGAGCTTCCTGAATGAAGAACATGAGTGCTTGTGGTCTCAGGGAATGATTCTCAGGGAATCTCATATCCTCTGTTCTTGAGGAGGAAAGGAATATATAAAATTGAGAGCACAAGTCAAAAAAGACTTGTTTTGGAAGACTTGCTTTTTGTTTGTAACTGTTGTTAGAAAAATATGAGAAATATGAGAATAGACACATTCTATGTCTTGAAGGAGGCAGAAAAAGAGTGTCCAAATTTCTAGGTTTCTGAAGCATGTATCTTCTCAAGGATTTTAAGTCCCAGTTGCCCACTGGAAATTAGTATCTCATCACAACATTTTTTAACATGTCAGCTCATTGTCCCTCTTGCACAAACTAGATTGTTATTGAAGTAAAATATTTCAAAATTATCCTATATACCAGTTAGCTTGGCAGACAGCTCCAGCTGCAGTGACAGGCAAGCAAAGTAGATAGGTTGCACTTAGAGCACGATTTGCTGTAAAGCAAATAGTTTTCATTTGTATTCATCACATCAACAAACATTCTGTGAAACACTAGGTAGCCTGTCTCCTTCTTTCCTCTTCATTTCTTGATAATTCCTTATTTTGTTCTTCCTTTGCAGTGCTCACAGTGATTACAAATCACTTCATAAAAAAACACCAAAAATAAATTTGTGTTTCACTTATACAGGTCCAGGTATCACCCATTTTTAGAGAATTTGGCAGACCCACAGATACAAATGCTACAAAAGTGTCCACAAGAAAGCAGAAAAGGAGGGGGAGCTTTCCTTCGTCTTGTAGAGGACCTCAGCCTCCTTTGCCTATCACAGAGAGAGAGATTTGTTCTTCTATGCCATCAGCACAGGGCTGCCATCTGCACAGAGCAGTCAGTACAAGGTCCTGACGGCTTTGTCTCACAAATTATAAAGCTGGAAAGCTCCACTGCTATCTTCTCCTCCACAGTGCAAGGGGAACAAGAGTGCTCTGTGGAGACACTCATTGAACCTTGCCCACACTATTTTTGTTGATAAAGAACTTATCACATCTTCAATTAAACTGTTGAAATGCTCAAACACCATCATTATTAACAAACAACTAGTTCATCTTTTCCTACGTTAATAACTGTATGATCCATATTTCACCCTTATGTGGCAGATTGACAGTAGCTGATAAATATTCCATATGCCAGCATGAACAAATACAGCTTCCATAGCTGGTTGCTACATACAGATATGGAAATCACAATTAGAAAGGTGAAGAGAAGATTAAAATGAAGAGCCAAAAATGTGATCAGAGAACTTGAAAATCAGCCTTATTGGGATTGTGATGCTGTTGAAGTAGTTGGTTATATTCTGTGCCTTAAAAAAGTTGAGATACTTCATCAATCTGGTTGTGATACAGGATGCAAATGTTGGACAAAAGACATTTAGCAATATTGTCATTATTGTTATTGCAAGGATTGGTGTCCAGCAGTAGAAATCAAAAAAATTCAATTCTATGATAAAGTGGAAAGGTTTATCAAAAAATAGATTTGTGCTTTACAGTCTGTATTTTTAAAAATGCACTTCTTATGCAACCTCACAGAGACATTTTTGGCTTCAGGACAGCCTGTCTGCATAGTTGTTCTTTCTAACTGTCAATAAATCCAAATTTCATCCTCTTCTTTATGAACGATGAAAACTCATCCCATTTCTGTCTCTTCATTCCATTTCTTTTTTGTGATCTGACTTCAGTATCCCTTCTATTATCTCAATAGTCTTATAGTGCTTAAGTTTTAATGTAATTATGTTAATCAGAGTGTACGGTTTTCAATTAACTCTTTACAGAGGATCAGGAAAAAGACTTCCTTCTGGTTTTGTTTGTTTGTTTTTTCATCTCCCTCTGAGGCATTGGTGGCTGGCATGCCTCCTTGTCATGGTGATGGAGCTTAAGGTTAATTCATTCAATTTCTTGGCTTTCTGGTGCACTAGAAGATACATCTAATCCATTGGAATCATCTTGGTTTAATTTATCTGGGAAATTTTCATTTCACAGAATCATATAATCATAAAATCATAGGGTGGTTTGGGTTGGAAGGGACTCGAAGATCATATATATCAAGCTCCCCTGCCAGGGATACAGGTGCCACTCATTAGATCAGGTTTCTCAGAGCTCCATCCAACTTGGCCTTGAACACTTTACTGGGATGGGACATTCTGCCCACTTCTCTGGGCAACCTGTTCCAGTGCCTCATCACCCCTGAGTAAATAATTTCTTCCTAACATCTAATCTGAGCCTGTCCTCTTTTAGTTTAAAACCATTTCCCCTTGCCCTGTCACTATCTGCTCATATAAAAAATCCTTCTCTCTCTCCTTTTCATAAGCCCCCTTAAGGTACTGAAATGAGATCTCCCCCAGAACCTTCTCTTTTCCAGGCTGAAAAACTCCAGCTCTCAGCCTGTCTTTGTAGGAGAGGTGCTCCAGCCCTCTGGTCGTTTCTGTGCCCCTCATCTAGACTCACTCCAATAGATCCATTCATTCTTGTGCTGAGGACCCCAGACCAGGATGCAGCACTCCAGGTGGGGCCTCCCCAGAGCAAAGCAGAGAGGCAGAATCCCCTCCCTCAAGCTGCTGGTCACGCTGCTTCTGATGCAGCCTAGGACATGATTGGTCTTCTGAGCTGCAAACATTCACTGTTGATTCATGTCCAGGTTTTTATCCTCAAGAACCCCTAAAAAGCCCTTCTCCACAGGGCTGCTCTCAGTGAGTTCATCTCCCAGACTGAACTCATGTCTAGGATAGTCCCAACCCAGACACAATACCCTGCACTTGGACGTTGAACTTCATGAGGTTCTCCTGGACCCCTCCCCTGGTCTGTCCATGTCCCTCTGGAATACCCCCTCCTTCAGACGTGTCAATGGAACCACTCACCTTCCTTCCCACTGCAGACACATCACTCAGAAATTGGACTATTCACACACCTTTTGAAGACTGAATTATCTCCCTTGGCTAGAAAAAGGCTTTGGGCTTCATTTGAGGAAATTGGGTAATTTGAATGTCTTCTGATTCACAGATCCAATAATCTGAGTTAACTGTTCCTGGTGGGCCTAAGTTCAGTGTATACCTCCAACTTTCTTCCTTGTGTATGCAAATTGAGCACCTCACACCATCCTCTATAAAGCATGGTTTTCAGCCCTTTGTTTATTCTTACAGTTTTTATCTACATCTCCTGCAACTTTTAAACAACCCTGTTGAATCGCTGACACCAGATTTGGCACAGTGTCTTTATAATGTTTTCATTTCTTTCTGGATCTGCAAGTTAATGTCTTTGCTGGTAGTTTACAGTCTAAGTGCTACTGAGAAAAAAAATAAAAAATCCATTAGCGTTTTCTAATTGGCAGATGCCATGGAAGGGAAGGTTTATACAATTGTCACCAGGGAGAAAATCACAGTTCATTATCCACTAGAAGTCAGTACACCAAAATACCCAGCATAGAGAGATAATATACTTGAAGAGAAAAAAAAAGAGGAAGAAATTGAGAATAAAGACCTCCCTGACAGGAACACTTTTACCAAGAAACAAGGGAGCATGAGTCTGTTTAATACAGAGAGGGAAACTTTAATAAAAGCACTAGGTAAAGTCTGGTAAATAACGTGTATAATGAAGGACCTCATAAAAAGGGACCAGGACGGAGTGATTTTTTGGGAAGTGTCAATGCATGGAATCAAAATGAAATGTTAAATCTGAAATGCATCAAGTTGAGAGTTATGGATATGTGATAAATGACAGATGATAATGTGCTGGTAAGACTTGCCATGGTTATAAAGTAGCTCAAGCAGTCCAAGGAAAGAATCTTTTAGTGTATAATGACAGGTTTTAGTCTGTAATCAAACGTAACAGAAAATTAATATTGTTACAGTTCTGAGTAGTCCTGAAGGTAAACTGGATGAAGGAAAGAGGATGGTATAACATGGTAATTCAATTGGTTGATAGCTAATTTCCTCTTTTCCCAAAAGTCTAAAAAATGTGTTAAGTCAATTCCTTCTGGGCAGCCTGATTCCTCCAGCATCTCTGAAATTCTGCAACCAAATTACTTCCAGTCTTTCTGAATAAATGTACTTCTGTGTTTTGGGACATTTTCATTCCTGTGAGCAACACTTCCAGAAAATGCTGGTATCAGAAAGAATACAGCACAATTTTATAGAGCTTTGGATCTCCAGCAGTGGGTGTTTACGGAGAACTAACTGCAGAGGCTAATTTAACTTTCTGTAAAAAGCCTGCACAACAATATAACAATATCTTTGCAGAATAATAAAAAGTCAGCTGTACCAGCATACAGAAGAGCATGACAGTGTCCAGAAGACACAGGGATTCCAGGATCTCCCAAGCTGAAGCCATACCTCTAACATTCACTTGTTTTTATAGCTTTGGGAGGAAAAACTACTCTTTCTGTCTTTCAACTGCTTTCACCTGAAGCAACTCACACTAGGAAAAATTTACACAGTCCAACACTACTCCAGTGTATTATGGTAAGTCAGAAAGTTCAAGATAACTTGGTTTTTAATTGCTTCTCTGTCCCTGCTTGGTCCTCACTGCAGTCACACAGTAGAACTGTAACATACTGGGAGAAGGGAATACTTGTGCTGCTGCTACAGATAGTAATGAGGAGGGACAGATGGAACAAATTATATTGAGTTTGCATATCTGTGTAATGTCAGATATTGAAATCAACAGGGAGCTTGTTCCACAGTTGTAAACATGGCTCTTTGAACCTTCTTTGGCAGTATTTGTTCCTGAGAGTGAAGCATGACCATGCCCTGCAGCACTTCAGATCTTGATCTCATTCCACTGCTAAATAAACTGATCAGAACTACCTTTGTGTGCCTGTGCTCCAGCCCAGCACCCTGTTTGTTGAGTGTCTCCATGCATCCGGAATCAAAGTGTCCAGAACTACAGAGAAACAGAATTAAAACAGGAAGGTCTTGCTGACCTCATGATTCAACTTAATCAGGGCAACCCCTTCAATAGTGAACATGGATAAAAACTCTTTTCAGACATTTATCAGGTGCAGTCTTTCTTCATGAAGTATGTCATCTGAATAGTCCCCCCACAGCAATGGCAAAAGACCATCAGAAAGGACTTATTCTATTCTACAAATTGCTTTGCAGTTAAAGCATTGGGCCAAAGACAACACAACTTCTTTGTTTTTTTCTTTCTTCTACCACAAAAGTAGTATTCTGTCAGGCAAAAAATATCTTTTTCCCCTCTGTTTTTCCTTTCCAGTGATTATTAAAGCCAAAGAAATTGTTTTTCCACATGAATTCAGAACTTTAATAAAAGCGATGAAGTATTAAAAAATATTTGGCTATCAAATAACAATTCAATGATCTTCCTGTCTAAATTCTTTATAACCACTGCAAAATGTGCTACCCTAGTAGCTTTCAAGGATTAAATGCGAGAAGGCTACTGTTTGTATATATATGGATATAGATGCATCATTAATTACATAAACTCTTGGCTGAAAAATTAATAGTATCTACTCTCTTAAGTCCATTATATATAAAAAACTGTAACAAGTAACTATTTTTTAATAGCAGACTAGGGATTCTGGTGCAATATAAATCATAAAAGCCAAGATTTAAAAGGTGGTTTCCAACCAGATAGTAAAATATTAATTCAGTGTACAATTAAAAAAATACACCAGGATCAGAAAATTCAGTAATCTGCTTTACTGGAAGTGTCACCTTGTTTTAGATCCCTAAGCATATATTTCCTTGAGGAAAGAAAATGCATGTTCATAATAGATAAAGAATGAGATTTTAGTGTTGCACCAGTTCTTGAAATGGAAATTACTAAGAATTTTGTAGAGGTCTGTGACGAATCAGCTGGTTGTGTCACTCTTCTTTCTTCTTGTTTTCACCCGTTAATTACATTACATTTTAACAGCATCAATCAAGACAGCTGAAATGGGCTGTTATGCACTAGCTTGAATTCAAATTTTGTTCTAGTCTTCCATTCTTTCATGAGCAATTGCTGTATTTTCTGCAGGAATACCTTAATGCCCAAGAATATTTTCAGAGTTTTTCTTTTAAAAAGTGTTACAAACTGTGAGGAATTTCTACGATGTAAAAAATTCCATGGTCCTTTATCATGGGAATCAAAAATCATAGCCAGATTTTGAAAGGGCTCCCAGAACAAAAAGATTGAGCTATCTACTGAGTACACAGGATTTCACAAAAATTCACCATGTATTTCAGCAGCCTCATGGGAGTCACTGGCACTGGAAAATTTCACCTGAGAATGTATCTTCCTTTCAACATGTCTGTGCAGTGTTCTAAACACTAATTTACCGAAGGTAACATATTCCAAATGTAACAAAACCAGCTTCAGTTTGGCTTGCCTATCTAAAGACAAATATTATCTTAACAAGAGGCTCTGGTTTATGAAAATTACAATTTGCCTTCATGAGTCAGCCCTAAGAGTATCCATGCCTTTGCTGGTGGCTGGATTCCTTAGGTTGGTGCCATCCCCAGACACCCTGTCCTCCTCTTTCATGCAGAATGATTCTGTTGAGGTTAATGACAGAAAGTACTTTGATGTGATAATAAAAAGAGTAGCCACACGTAAGAAAAAAAAAACATGCTATAAAAATAATTTGTGCCCAAACTTCAACTTAAGAAGTCATAGATTTTTAAGGAGCCACACATCAGGCTGAAGGAGAACCAAGCTCTCCATTACCTCCTAGCTGGACTCTCTCTTCATTTGATGCAATACCTAGGCTGTGAAGCACACAGTGGAAAGGATCTGCATGTCACCTCTCCCGGTGTTTCACTCTGCAAGTTTTCTAAACACTGAAAACAGAGTTGCCTTACAAGGTCAAAGTGAAGAATGAAATTGTGCTTGTGCAGACTTTTGGATTCTTGTTGAAACCAGCAGTCCTGGACCTAGTCCCAGATACAAGTCTCAGGGAAAGCTTTGTTGGAAGGAATCCTCTAGAACAGCTGCTGTCCCTGACAGATGTGCCAACACAGCAACCAGAGAGTCAGTTTCCATAGTGATTGCAAACTTTGCTCATGTTCTTCCTTCCTCTGTGCCAATAAGCAGGCGGTGACTTGCTCTGTATCAGTGCTACATGCATATAGGTCTTTCCCAAACAGCAGTCAATGGATATAAGCACAGGAGCTAAACTGACACCTGTGGCACACCTCATCTCTGCCTAGTGTCTTCAGGGAAGAAATAAAGTTATTTTCCTTTATCTCTTTCTCAATATACTGTTATATTAAGAGCCATATGATTACTGGCTTTTTCATTATTTCAGACTTCTAAGGACACCCAGCACTTTCAAAAGTTGCAAAATAAGGTGAAATTCATGTTAAGTGGCATGAACAGCAGCCACAGAAAAATGTGTTGAAAATCAAAATACCATTTTGCATTTAGATAATTATATTGCAGTTGATCCAAAGCTGTTACTACAATATCTTGCAAGACCTTACAGTATTCATTGGCCATGTGTGGTTAGTCCAGTGCACATTCATTTTTTTGTAATGCTCACAAAAGGTTGTCAGATGTGTCTTGATCTTTAGATCTGCTCTCTTCTTCCTCCTTTTCCTTAACTTCCCTTTTTTTCTCTTCCTCTTTATACACACATGCTTGTGTGAGCTATTTCAAAGGACTGTACCAAATGATTCAAGACAGGGTGACGCATATCAACAGGATTATTTGGAACTGAAAGAATGATCCACAGTGAATACTCTTCTCACCCTAATGTGCAGCACAGGTGTTAGAGTGCAGAAATATAAAATGTGGCAAGTGACATTAGGAGATGACAAAACACAGACATGTTATAAATAATAATGATGATTGTTTGAAAAATGTTCATAATATAAAAATAAAAATGCCTGTGGTGTTGATTAATTAATTCTGTTTGAGTTGATAAGAAACATGGATGGTTTCCTTGTGCTTCAGTGTCTGAGGACAATTTGTAGATTTAATAATCAGCTTTGCTTGGAAGAAAATCACAGTATCTTTTATTTTGGTCCAGTTGATCTCTGTTTGATAACTGTATCAAGACTCATTAGGTTTCTGCTCAGTTTCAGAGAAAGGTTTGAATTTCAGGAAGGTTTATGCAGGAGATAGATTATCTGATTCTGGAGTTTGAGGCATGAAGTATGGAAAATCAAGAACTTCAGACATTCCCAGGTTACATGCATGTAATGTGACGTGCTTTCCAGTTCCCTAGCTTGGCAGGTGGTGAATCTGATGTTGGTAGCTGGAAACTGCATTGAGGAAGAAGATATTTTAAGGGACTGGACATCAACAAAGTTAGAGTGAAGCTGAGGAAAGTGTTCACAGCCATGAATCACAGAAACCTCAATTTCCTTTAATCATTTCCTAATGTCTAATTGAGGTACAGGTATTTGCACTAGCAAACTGGAAGGTTTTGCTACAAGTTAGGAAGTCACCCACTGGAAATAAAAGTGGAAGAATAAAAAGATACAAACAGATTTGTGGATGGTAGAATAACTCTGAGCTCTGCTCTGATGCTCTGAAAAAACCCAAAAATTTGCAATCTTAAGGTGGGAAGTAAAGTGTTTTCCAGAGTAAGAGAGAAAAAATAATGTTTTAGTGTAAATTTTTGTAAAACATCATTTATGATAAGCCTTATTAACCTTCTAGAAAGATTTTTTCCTTCTGCAACAAGTGTGTGGAGAGGCTGTGAAGATAGAAAGGGACATTAAAAACCTATCTTGTGCAAGAGAATGTAAGTGCTTAACTTTTTTCACCTAAAAAAATGAAGGCTGAGAGGAGATACTATTGCAGTCAATAAATATTTCAGGAGGTAAATATTAAGGAGGGAGAGGAGGTCAGTGTTAACACAAAATTCTATGACTGTGAATTGGCTATGAATTATTATCTTCCTAATAGCAAGAGACAATACAAAGCAAAGTATGAACCAAAGAATATGTCTTTGTTGATCTGGGCAATATTTTTTTTCATTAAATGAAAAGATCATAACAAGCTCTGTGACAGCTTTGTGTTTTATCAAGTGAGAGAGCTCTGCTGCTATGTAAGACTTTCTTTTGCAATCCTTCAAAAAGCAGTTTTTGACCCTTTATCTCTGTCTGTGGTGTCAACCTGGTGAATGAAATGCATTCAATTGAAATCAAATTCTGGTTAGAAATCAGTAACCTTATTCAGGATTCAATTTCATTAAGGATTTCTACATAGGAATTACTATCCTATGTAATTATCATTACCAATGGTCTAGACTTGAAATCATTTGTATAACAAAGTATCTTCTAACCTGTAATCAAGTAGAGCAGGAGTCTTCTTGATTTCATTCTTTAATTGAGTAATATGTTTTTGTTCACAGACTAGTGCTATTTTGTTCAAATGTCACCCCTTCCAGTACATAATTTCTTCAGAGTATCTGTTACTTTTTTCATTGTAATTAAAAACCCCCATTTTTTTTATGCCAGTATTATGCCAATGTCAAATGAAGACATTTACTTATTCATAACATCCAATTCTATCTTGTATAGATATATATATATATATAAGTTGTGTAGCTGGCTACTTCTTTTTGCACTATAGACTGATATTATTCTAATCTTTAGCTCAGCTGGTATTTACTGTGTTGGCTGATGTTAATGACAAAGCCAAGAATAAATTAATCAGTGGAGCTATTTTACCAATTCATCACACAACCTCTTACTCAATTTCATTAATGATTTACTTACTCACTTGGAAACTTTCCTTTTACAATAGTAATATAAAAGGCCAAACCTAAAACATTAATTCATAAAGGCATTTACGATTCTTTCAGACAGTACCCATTTAAAAAAAAAAAAAAAAAGAAAGAAAAAGAGTAAGAAGCCTCACACAAAACAATTAAAAAACCCACTCAAATCCACAAACCACACCCTACTTACTTCTTCCAAATCTTGTACTTCAGCTGGGAAAGGATCATTTTGGCTTCTCCATACCTATGACTTGGGATGCACCTGTGAGCAGAGTGATGAGATTTCATCTCATTTCAGTAACCAGAAAAGTCCTTCCTCATCCTCAGGCTATTCACTAGCTTGAACACAGAACAGCTTTTAACTATGTAAATCAGATGTATTTTTTACTGTAAAACAGAGTTGATATTCTGACATTGCAGGACTCCAGGAGTGAGCTGTAGCATATATACAGCTGAAAGGTTCCTCTGTCCAAAGCACATGCAGATACTGCCAGATGTTACTTTGAGGTGGATGTATTAATGAAAACTGTTGTGGTGTTATTTTGCAGCAAACTTGCACTTGACAGTCTGGAAATTCTTCCAAATTCCAGGCATAGGTTAAATGGCATACTAACACTGAAAAATTCCTTTTACCTGTAAAACTGCCTGTCTAGTTCAGCTGCCTCAGGCTTGCAAAATCTGGTACAAAAACCAGTGCACACAAATACCACAGTCTGCATTTAATCCAACATACTGACAATTCCTCAGTCTCATTGAAAGATTTTGCAAAAATATTTACAAACAAGAAAATAGGAGCATTGAGAAGTAGATGCAGTTTTCCCTTCAGTCTTGGACTTCCATACTGTTCTGAAGAATCTCTGAATTGTAAATGAAACATTAGTGGATTCAGATTCTTCAAATTTGCCATATTCTACCCAGAAAGATTTCAGTGTGCAAATTGTCCCAGTTGAAATGAAGAAAAAGAATATCACAGTACCATTGCTAGGTATAATAACACATGTACAAAGACGAAACTATGTACATCAATATTTAGCCATTAAAAAATACACAGTGTGCAAAAATAGTAAGACACTGTTAAATCAGAAGCTTGAAAGGCAAATGAATTAATGGAAATTAATAATAAACACAGGATTAAATTGCATTATCATTATTTGATAAGAATTAGTTCAGAAGTCAGGAAGAACTGGTAACACTTTCTAGGCTTGATAAAAAAAGCTTTCAACATGGTAAAATACACGAGACTGAGCATAAATTGGCTTCTGAAAGCACTACTAAAGGAATAGTTCATTATTATTTTTAAAGGCAGTAATAATTTACCTCTGATTATCATTCAGGAAAAATGATAGAAAGAAAACCAGCATTGAAATTGTCCTAGGAGAATATCCTCGGTCATCATAGAGGAATATGCAAGCAGGTCCACTGTCCAGAGCTATATTGTTATTAGATGTGGTTTTTCAATCAGAACAGTCAACTGCTCTGACAATGCCTACTCTTTTTCTCCCTTTTTTTTTTTTCTATGATAAAAAGCCCCACCAAAATCAAGAGACAATTTTTAGCCTAATTTTTACCTTTACCACGACCGTTGTCTGACTCCTTAAGATTGCACTAAAGAGTTCTTATTTCATCCCCTAATGCAGACTTAGCAACCTCTGTTGGGGTTGCCAAAAGTGGAAATAATGATGCCCTCAGCTCCTTCCAGCCTGATGTTGGAAGAGAATGCTGTATATCACAATTTAAAAAATGAACCTGGCAGTACAGTTTTGTTTGCTAAGGCTGCATGTGCAATTGGCCACTGTTCACTTTTGTACAAGAGTAATAATGGTGGCAAGCATCAGTGTTCCTCTTGTTTTGGAGGCAGGATGGAACTAAAGAGGAATGTGTAATGCTGTGGGCAGAGGGAAATTGTCCTGATTTTTGCAGCCTGAAGCAGCTGAGAAACACGGCTTGGTCAGTCCCATCCTTCAACGAATGAACACTGTAACAGTAGCCTGTTGCCTTCCCAAAAAGTAGTTCTAAAAAGGCAACTTTGCCTACTCATTGTCTAAGATGTAGTAGATGAATGGAGCTCTGAGATGGCAAAAAAGCAAACAGCTTGCAGAAGGAAAAACAGAAGATGGATACTCTCCAAAAGAAACAGATCATGCCAACGAGTTCCAACATTTTCTGGATCAAAATCCAAAATCTGGCAGATTTCCCTACTATAAATGCCTCCAAAAGCATTGCAAAAATTCCTATGTGGAAGTTCTAGTAAAACAAAATTGACATTCTCTATTGGTGTTGGCTTTTCCTTTATATTTTCTTATTTCCTCCCATATGCAGCCTCACACTTTCAAAAGTTACTTTAAATATTTGTTACTGCGATTATTGTTGTTTATTTAAACTTTCAAAAAGACAAACAGTCTTTTTTGCCATATACATGAATTTTTGTCATGTATATGGTAAAACTGCAAATTTTCCCTGTGCTGAATATCATACCATTAACATCTGCCATGAGTACCATGTTTTTCTTTTCTGGAAAGATAAGTTATCATGCAGAACGACAGAACATCTTGTAGGCTGAATAAAGACAGGACATGCGTATGCTAATGTAATTCTCAATCCTTTTTCTTTGAAAATCCTTTGGGAAGTGAAGATGTAAATAGTAGCAAGAAGCTCTATTATCTATTCTTGGAACAAGACCCTTTAACTAGTAGATTTGCCACCAGCCTAAAGAACGTTGGTTAAACAAAAGCATTTGTAAAGTCAACAGCTAAAAAATGTCAGGCTTTTACAAGATAATTTTGAAAGGTTGTGAGGTATTTGTGAAATGTTGTTTAAAATTTATATGTTGCTCAGCAGGCTGCAGAGTAAGAAAAGGACATAAATAGTTTAAAAGAAGACTTCTGGTCCTCTAAGAGGTGAGACAGAAGTCTTTTATTTATTCCTCAGGAAAAAAAAAAAAAAAAAGCTTTGTAACTATGACAAATGCCAGATGAGACAGCACGATTCAAGGAGTAAAGAGTCTGACAGGACAAGAAAAATTAATCTAGGCTTTTTACAGCACTAGAGCCCTCTTTCTGCACTGACTGGAAAGATACTCAGGCTTGTAAACCAAATTGCATTTTTTTGCATGGCATTCACATTCACCAAAGCAATAGAGAACTAGTAGAAAAGCTAGCAGTAGAGAACTTTCTAATAATCCTAAAGTTTACTGCAACTTTTCCAAAGAGTAAAAGCATTTGCAGTAAGCTAGCAAAGGTGTTTTAGTTCACTGTGCTGTTGCTGAGTGGTCTTTCTCATCCCCTCTGCACTGTCTCTTCCAGTTTTTACCTGGCAGGCCACTGTCTTCCCAAGGAAGAGCACTGAAAAATCCACATATTTGGCTTGTTCCTAAGAAATGTAAATCAGAATCTAAGAAGATCAACTTCAGTGATGAGCATAATGACCCCATTACTCCCCATCCTCCCTTCAAAGTCTGTCAGGTTTTTTGTTACTTATAACTGTGTTTATGTCATTGAAACTTTGTATTGTAAATAGACTGGAAGCGCTGAGTTATTTCACATAAATCTCTACATCTTATCATCATATGTCATACTAAAATTTATGAGTGGAGCCAAGCAGCATGAGCAGACTCTTCATAGAAATACATTAATTTATGTGAGGGAAAGAAATGGTATCATATTATCTTTAATAAATTACATTTACATATTGATAATGTCTGAAACACAAACAAACTGAGTTCCATTACAAAAAACACCGTGTAAACTCACAGTATCTGAGATCCACAATCACTTTTCAGTAGCCAGATCTCCCACTGATAAATAAGAGGAAAATAAATTTGCAAAAACTACCTGAAACTGGTAGTAAATGAATCCAATGATAACATAAGAAACATAAGAAGCTTGGTATTGTACTTATTCAACCTGATCTCAGTACAAGAGTGTTTTGAGATACTGATAAACTATTCACATTGTACAATTACTGCGTTTAATTTCCCAGAAGAGTAAAGCTGTATGATGCTCTGTTGTGTGTACCTTACTCCATATAGAGACAGTTTCTACAGCAGATCATTAGTTCTGCATAAACTTTGTTACAGTTGCACCTGAAGCTCTTTAAAATCCTTCATGCTTGAAAGATTAATTAAGTTGGACAGCCCTGGAAATGTAATTCTTTTTAAATGCCTCCCTAAGGCCTCTAAATCTTTTTAAACCAAGACTTTCTTTCCATTATTTTCAAGCCACACAAACTTCATTTTCCAACTTATCACTTCAATCTAAAGAAATATCATATATTTGTCTTTTGTTCTTCTCCATTCTGAGATAGGTAGAGAGCCCTTGGGACTTACAGGACCATTATGTTTTCTTTGGCTTGGAGAAAGATTTCATGAAAACCTTTAATTTTTGCCTTTAAAGGTAGGGAACAATGTTCTTCACCACCAAGATTTAATTTGCAGTATTGTGGTCATCCTTAACAGTACAAACTTTTTCACCACAAGTGACAACTAGTGGTACTTCCAGACTGCTGTTTATAGGTCTCCAGCCCTCTTTTTCTCACAGACACACCTCCATTTCAGAAAAGAGACCTGCTAAATCAAATGTTGTTTCCCTGATTTTAAGTTCCACTTGTATCTATATTTTCTTCACCAAAGTGTGTGTAAGACACCGATTGCTGCTAAATCTTTTTCACAGAACTTAGTTTGTGTCACAAATCTTAAAAAAAAATAAAAAATAAGTAGCAAACAAAGCATCTGGAGTATACCTATATATTAGGCAAATTTCATTTTCATGATATCATAGGAAAGAGGTATTTAATGAGTGAGGTACTGACTGCACTTAGGAGTTAATCCTCTGAACTCTTATAAATAGTAAAGGCTTCTCCTTTTCCATTCTACATCTTTCTTTCAGAAGTGCTTGTTTCGTGATTTTTCTTAAGTATTATATATATATATATATGTGTGTGTGTATGTGTGTGTATGTATGTATATATATATATATATATAAACCAAAAAAAATCTTATCTGCATTTTCAAGCACACAATCTTGCTTTGTATCAATTACTCCAAACTTTTATTGTATGCAAAATGAAACAAGGTACCTGGCATTAGGCCCTGCCACCAGAAAATGTCAGGCTGCATAAGACAGGATGGTAATGTTAATAGCTAGAGATATTGGAGCAATAAAGACTCTGGATCAGTTCACACCAATGTAAATTACTGGCTGCACTTATTAAAATGTTCATTTGTTGTTTAATGACACCTCAGGTGATATTTTAACTACTTTAACATCTTATTAAAAATTAAGAGATACATGCATGGCCTTTAATTTATGCATTGCCAGAAATAAAATGTAAGGAGATAAATTCAGGTAAAAGTATGTGGGTATAGACCTTAATCATACTAATGTCTCTCTATCCAGGATCTGTCTCCCAAAAGACAGGAGTCTGAAATACTAACTAATCCAAAGATTGAAGGGTACTATTGCTTCTTAAAGGTCTTCATCAAACTACTTTTGATGCCTTTAAACTGAACAAAATCAAATCAATCTTCCGGAGGACTTGAAAGTACTTATTCAAAGACAGAAGTAGAGATGTAACATTGCTATAAAGAGGAAGAATCCCCTCTGGGAAGTATTTGGCAGATAGACATATATGATGTGGTGAGTCCCCATCTGTTAGGCTGGTAGTGATGAAGAGGTACTCAGAAAACTCTGTTGAATCCATTGACAAGTTACCCAGGAGAGACCAAAGTCCTGCAATTAATGGTGCTGAATGCATTTTTGTAAAAGCTGGGAGAAAGGAAGAGAATTACAAAATGGCACAATTTGCCATTGACTTGACATTCCTAAAAGAGGAACAGACAAGAATAAAGACAGAAAAACTGGCAGCTTCAGCCCAGATGGGTGGGGAAGTGCGGTTTAGGGTCATCAATGGAAATTAATATATGTGAGCATAACTAATGTCCCCTGCCCCAGCACCTGCCTGTGAACTCAAGAATATTGCTAAATGAAAGAAACCAGAGTCAGCAGGAAGCTGGTGATGGCAAGGTGATGTTCTGGTCCAAAACAATTAGGTTTGCATCACCAGAGTAAATAATCCCAGAGCAGCGGTCATCTTGCCCCTGCTCCCTAATATAAAAGACACCAAACTGTGAAAGACAACATTGCAGCAACCAGTTGGAGAAGACCTTTGCTACTGATTTTCCTAGGACATCCCTAATTTTCACAGACTTGCACCAAGGCTCCAGCTGCCCATCCCAGCCCTGCAGGCAGTGGTGGCTGCCTGGTCCCTGATGCTGTGCACCCACACACGAGGGCTGGATGGCTGCTGGCTGAATCACTGTGGGCAGCTCATCAGGCAGAAATGGTAATGGAAAGAAATGCATTCTTCTCCAACAGGGATCACACATTTTGCTTGTTACAATGCCACAGACACTGCCCCCTCCAAAAGCTGATAAACTACAAGTGTAACTGATCCATCTTACGTCCATCCTGCTATATCGAGCTCCTTCCCTTTGTTGCTTGGGTCTGTTTGTTATACATACACTAAAATCTTGCTTACAGAAACACTTTTTGCAGAAAGTTCCTGATGTAAACAGGAATTGATGCAGATGGCTACTACATGGCCTTATTAAATTTTATAACCTGGAAAGGTATGAAGCAGCAGTAAACGTGTTCCCTGACTGTGATTCAGGGCAGCTATATTTTATATAGATTTTCAGTTAATGTTGGCCCAACAAACATGCAAATATGGATCTCAAGGGATAAATCCTTCAAGGGAAAAAAAAAAAAAAAAAGAAGGTTGGCTTTAAAGACAGTTGACCTTAAACTGTATTATGCAATTCATGAAACAGCATGAACTCTGTAATAAACTGTATCATGCAACTCAGGAAATTCATGATACCGTAAAACTCAATTCAACATCCTCAGAGCGACCGGAGAGAATATCTGCAGTGACATAGTAATTTATTGCATTTTAATATATAAATAACTGCTGAGTAAAGAATATTAAATGTAATTTGACAAAGTAAAAAAAATTGTATGCACCAAACTCAATTTAATTTAATTTTTCTCTATTACTCTTTTGTCACTAGTATTTCAAGAAGCTAGGCTGCATGCTTCATTTATTTATTGTAACTGTAAATAAATAAACAATTTATTTATTGTACTGAAAATGTTTCAATTGATGCGAGCACTTAATCTGCTGCTTTGGATCCATCTGTGATCTGAGAATTGTTTTTACCTAGTTACTTTTGACAATGGCAAAAACAAACAAACAAACAAAATAGAGTTTAAGAGAAATCTAACACTCGACTGTATTTTTGAAGTCTTGGTAATAAGTAGAAAAAAATAACTGTTCATATTTTGGATGTCTTTTTTTCTGGTAGAAGCAAATTCTCCCCTGAAGCTTCATTGCTTATATTTAAGAAGAAGGAATAAAGTAGATACTCTGTAAACCACAAACAAATGTGAGTTAGATTGTCTGAACTCCCTGAACTTCTGCCTGTTTCCTGAAGGGAAAGGGTTTTATCTATCTTTGTAAAAGTTTATCTTTGGATGTCTGTGGGTTAGAATTGCTAGAATTCTCCAAGATATAATAGAAAACATAGAGGTTTATTTCCTCTTGGCATCACCTGCAGAATCAACTTTGTTAGGGAAAGTAATCCAGTGACCATAATAGTCCATGACAGTTTGATTAATATTCAGTTCTTGATATTTCCACAATATTTCTGGTTGTCTATATTTTACTCACAATTCTGCTTTGTTTAGGGACCATCAGAAATCTTTATGATGTTGTTTAGCATCTATTTTTGCATTTGTACTTTTGCCTTAGTGCTCCATAAGAGAATAAATAAACAAATAAATAAATAATGCTGCCATTTGTCTAGTCATCTCAACAATGTGCTCTAAGAGGAATGGTTAGAGTGAAATGAAGCTGTCTCATCAAATGAGATTTTATGCATCTTTCAGGTAATTAAAAAAGCTAAATATGAGCCCCAGTGCTCAAGGACTCTGTGATTTGTGACTCTGAGTCCATAAGACAACAAATGATTTAATGTGAAGTACAAATACTGAGAACCACAGGACTCGCTTTAGCCATTAGAAAATTAACATTATTTGATACTATTCACAGTGCAAAAGGCTTAACTTCTCATCCTGCTACTGCAATATCTCTGGTGCCTTCTGAGGAACATCTTCAAAAGCAGAGTGATACACCGGGAGAAATGTGAAATGTTGTCTCAAACTTCAATATTCTTTAATTATTTTTCCTCTTCTGTTTCTGTCTTATTTATATTTATCAA
Source organism: Parus major (assembly GCF_001522545.3). Taxonomy (NCBI): domain Eukaryota; kingdom Metazoa; phylum Chordata; class Aves; order Passeriformes; family Paridae; genus Parus; species Parus major. The sequence goes on from NC_031769.1 coordinate 103,248,979, forward strand.
GATATTCCCAACTCAGCTGCCTCTGATGACTATTACTGTAATAGTGTTATTACAAAATAGAGAGGCTGCTACCCATTTAGATCTTTGTTATCAAAGCCATAACATTAGGCCTCCCCTCCCCCAATACCCCCTAACTCCCAAACCAAAAAAAGCCTGCAAAAAAACAGGCAAAAGAAATGTGTTATGTGCTTGAGTTAGGTATCCTAGTAAGATTGTTTGCTCTGTAAGGGAATTGTGCTTTCTTGAGGTAATTAGGTCCCAAGTTGATTTGCTCTGTTCTCTTTTACAGAATGTATTGCATTATTACCACTTGGAAGAGAGAAAAGCCCTACGCAAAAGGCACCTTTCTCTAGGAAATGAATAAGCTTGTATTTTTTTGGATAGAGTCGATGAAGAGAGCTTGCACTGACAGCACCAGAAATTGCATTAGAACTTAGGAATTGATAAGATACAACACCTCACCCTCATTAGGAGGAGCTCTGATTTTGCACTGCAATTTTTTATTACAGAATAACATCTTTCCACCAGAATAGGGAAGAATTAAGTAACATTGAAAGAAAATGAGACACCTACTTAGGAAGGAGTCTCCACACCCTCTTTAGATGGGGATAGTTCTTCACAACTAACTTCAGTACACCAGTGTGATTGCTTAGATCTCAGTGGGGCAGAGGCCTTGTCCCTGTGGCAGTGATGCTTCAGATGAAGGAGAGAGGTCTGACATACCCTTCTTCCTAACATCCTCATGGTGTAGCTGAAGGCAGCCCCTAATCAGGATGACATTGCACTTCAGGAGCATCAAACTCTTGAGTAGGGGAGGAGGCAGAGGAGCTCCCACAGATGATCTGAGTCATGCTGTTTTTCCAGCCTGGAGGTGCCTGAGTATGTGCTCTGGTGATGAACAGATAGGGGAATACCTGAGTCAGTGAAAATGAGGCTCCTTTTTTCTCTTTTGCTCAAAAAAGATTTTAACACCAGAAAACAATTTGTGATTCTAATGTGGATTCACATCATATGTCTTTGGGCAGTTTACTGTAGTGATTAATATCCATAGTGAAAAAATCTGATGAATCCCATTATCTGAAAGAAGAGGAAGGGAAATCTTCCTGGAGGAACCTGGATCCCCCAACCATCCTGATCACAGCAGACACATAGAAAGGTGGCTCCTCTTAGAAGGGTGGTCCTCCCAAGATACATGGAGACATAATAAGAACAGAACGGGATAAAAATAGAATTAGAATCATAGAATTATTTAGGTTAGAAAAGACCTCCAAGATCATTGAGTCCAACCATTAACCCAGCACTGCCAGCTCCACCTCTAAACCATGTCCCCTGGTGCCACAACTGCACATCTTTTAAATGCCTCAAAGGCTGGTTACTCAACCACTTCCCTGGGTAAGCCTTACTGTAAAGAAATCTTTCCTAATTCCAATCTAAACCTCCCCTTGTGCAATCTGAGGCCATTTTCTGGTCTTACCACTTGCTACCTGGGAGAAGAGGCCAACCTCCACCTTATTACAACCTTTCTTCAGGTGGTTGTGGAGAGGAATAAAGATCTTCTTCAGCCTCCTTTTCTCCATGCTAAACACCTCTCAGCCCCCTCAGCTGCTCCTCATAAGACCTGTGTTTCAGGCTTCACCAGCTCTCTTGCTTTCTCTAGACATGCTCCAGTGTCTCAATGTCTTTTTACAAAACTGGACACAGCACTCCAAGTCTGGCTTCATCAGTGCTGAGTACAGGGTGACAATGCCCTAGTCCTGCTGGCCAGGATGCCACTAGCCTTCTTGGCTATCTGGTCACACACTGGCTCAGGTTCAGCTGCTGTGAGCCAGCACCCCCTGGTCCTTTTAGCCCTGACAGATTTTCAGCCACTCTTCCCCAAGGCTGTAGCAGTTCAGGGGTGCAGGGTCCAGCACATTGCTCTGTTGAACCTCATCTAACCAGCCTTTGTTCTTCAATCCAGCCTGCCCAGATTCCTCTGCAGAGCCTCCCTACCCTCCAGCAGATTAACACTCCTGCCCAGCTTTGCGTCATCTGCAAAATGATTAAGGTTGCATGTAATCACCTTGTGTGGGTCATTGATAAAGATATTGAACAGTACTGGCCCCAGTACTGACAGTCCTGGCCAGTCATTTGTGACTGACCATCAGCTGGATCTAAGTCCTTTCACCACCACTCTCTGGCCCAGCCATCCAGCCAGATTTTTGCCCAGTGAAGAGTGCACCTGTGCAAGTCATGTGCAGTCAGGTTCTCCAAAAGCTGCTGTGGGAAAAAGTGTCAAAGGCTTCACTGAAGTGAAGGTAGACAGTATCCACAGCCTGCCCCTCCTCTGCTAAGTGGGTCATTTTGCCAGAGAAATACATCAACATGGCTAAGAAGGACTTGCCTTTTACAGACTCACACTGGCTTGGCCTAATCCCCTGGTTGTCCTGCACGTGCTGTGTGATGGCACTGAGGATGATCTTCTCCATTCCCTTTCCCAGCACTGACAGGTCTGTAGTTCCCTGGATCCTCCTTCCAGTCCTTCTTGTAGATGGGCATTGCATTTGCAAAGCTCCAGACAAATGAGCCCTCCCCAGCTAGTCAGGACTGCTCATAAATGAAGGAAATTGACTGACTGAGCACTTCCATCAGCTCCCTCGGGGCAGTCGTGTGGATCCTATCTGGTCACATGAACTTGTGTGTGTCTATGTGGCACAGCAAGTCACTGACCTCTTTCCCTTGGATTAGAGGGCTTAATTCTGGTGCCCATTCAGGTCTTCTGGCTTGGGGACTGGTCATCCAGAGTATAACTGGTCTTACTAATAAAGATTAGGGAAAAGTCATGAGATACCTTGACCTTTTTATCATCTTTTGTCACTGTGTTTCCCCTGTACCCAATAAAGGATGGAGATTCCCCTCAGCCCTCCTTAATGCATTTACAGGAAAAATAATACTGTCTTACTGCAGTTCTTTAATTGGATGAGGAAAAAAAAAATCAATAAACATGAAAGGTGTATATGCATTTTTTTTCTATCTTAAAGATCAAAAAGAATAGTGATAGGCTAACATTATTCTGCTAGCAGCTTTGCACACTACATCTTGTTGCTCAGCAAAACCCATTAGGTTATTTTTAACTAATGTGGGAGACTCATTATGCTTGAACTGAAACAGGACATGACTTTGTAACTAGCTCAGAGAGCAATGTATTTTAGTTCATCTGCATTATTTTTGTGGAGAGGTTGAGTAACATTTCATCATTTTGGCTCACAAGTCAAGTCAGCTTCCAGATTCCATTCATACAGAGTTCTACCTCTTTCTTGTATTTTTCTGTCCCTTAAACGATTATTGATTGGCACAATAAGGTGTAGACTGGTTGTACTTGGTTAGGTACCAATTGAATTTTCCTCCTAAGAAATTTTAAGTACAAACGAAGAACAGAAAATCATTAGGGAGCAAACTGACTTTCACTAAGGTGAATTAGATCTGTTAAGCCCACAGGTTCACCAAGCAGAGTGATATAAATTTCATTAAGTTTTCTGTTCCCTTTGGTATGAACAAACAAGACCAAGCAAAATCCTCAGGTAAAAAGCTCATTCATTGCAATAATTTTGCAAATTAAACAAAGCCTTCCTTAAACCTATGTGGAAAGCTTTTTTATCTTCTTTCTGTTCCTATCTGGCCATTTGAAAAGTAGTAACTCTGCTTTACTTGGTTCTTAAAAGACTTCATGTGTTGTTTTTCTCTTTCTTCCAGTCATTTGAGACTGCTTCACAAGACATTCTACGTGACAAGATGTTGCAGATAAATATTCTCCAAGGTGTCTGTACCTGGGCAAGTTGCTGGTGTTAATTAGACCCATGTGCCTTATTGCTGCTGTTGTGGAGCTCACACATACTGCAGCCCTTGTGAAGTCAAGTTGCAGTGCTCACAGAATTAATCACATCTAACATTCACCAGTCCAGGACAGAAGTTATTGCAACAAATGCCTGTTAATATGCAAATGGGGCCTCTCTTGCTTCAAGCATCATCCTGTAATTACTCAGCTGTTTCTCAAGTGTGAATTATTGAATCAGCAATTTATGAAGATGGAATGATATAATGTAATTTACTTGTGTAGTTTCATTAATGGTTAAGGGGTAGAAATATGCATTGTGTCACCACTCACAAATAGTATTTGTTAGCAGTAGAAGTTGATATGGGTCATTTAATTTGTCTATGTAAATTCATTTACACTGTGTTCTGAAATCAGCAGCTCCTCAACAAGCTTGTCTCTCAAATGTTTCCTGCAGCATTCCTGCTCATAGCTTGAGCATCTAAGCTTAAAGACAAGCTCTGAGAAAACAGCAACAGCTGGTGCTAAACAAAAATTAAATAGTTAGATTAATTGAGTAATACCAATATTTAGTAATTAGTGAGGAACTGACTGAGTTCCTTGTTATTGTGTCAATGCTGAACGCAAAGTTAAATGAAAACTGTATGTATTTTAGAGGCTGAAACAACACATGTAACCATCAAAATAAATGTGTGCTGTAATTTCATTCATGACTAACAATATGCTAGGAATCTGAGTGCTGAAGACAATAATTGATAATGTAAATCACTAAAAGAGGCATAGTGTATACAGCTTTAATTATTTTCTTTCAGTTGCTTTGCACTGCTGAATATCACAGCCATAGAAATGGTGGGGAATGCAAATTAAACTGAAAAGTCATGTTCTAGAAACACTTTTTTTTTATATCAGAGATATTGTATTTTTATGAGATTATTCTGTGTTTGAATCATTTTTCATCACTTTAGTGCTCCCATTTCTGCTCCAGATATCAACAAATTATTTTTTCCATAATTTCTCTGTTTACCACTTTCTTCAATTTCTTTGTAAGATAATTTTGGCAACATTGTCTTTATTTTTTGTGGTGAGGATTTGGCAAGTATGTCTGTGGATGAAACTCTTCAGGCAAAGTGAGGGACAGCCTCAGAGTATTCTCTTGTGGTATTGATAACCCCTTTGCACAGGAAAGTCAGATCTTCTAGAGGAAATACATGGATGGATGTGTTGTGTTTTTCTGCCTGAAATTTTTGGAACAAAAGCTTTCATGTTTGTCTGAAAATGACAGGACACAGCAAGCAGAAGTAATTTCTTTGAACTTAAAGGAATTTGGCATTCTAAAACCTACATATACAGGATTAAGCTCTGAAAAACAAATTTATTCATGATTTCTCACATCAATTATTTCTTCATTCCAAGAACTGGGCCTTTGATTTGCATAATAGCAGATATACCTTTGAGGTTATTCGACAACAACAAAAAGATGGAATCTAGCCTTAATTTAATTATAAGCATTTAAAACTTATTTTAAGAAGACATAAAGAAAAGTGAGCATGGTAATTAATCACTGTTCTTGCTAAAGACACCATGGAGTTTTAAAAAGATACCCAAAGTCCAGAGAACTAAGTAGCAACCAACATTTCAGACCTCAGATCAGGGGAATGATTATTCTTTCCTTTCTGGTAAAGCCTTTCAAACCTCTGACTTTGTACTGGCAGTAGAAACACTCATTATTACATATTACAAAGAACTCTTTCTTTCAAAACATCTTATTAAGTTACCAGCTGAGCTTGGTACCAAGTTTTAGAGTGTGGGAATAATGACAGCAAACTGCTCAGCCATGTGCCGTGGGTGCTATCCCCATGAGAAAGGTCAGGGGAAGATGACAGGACGCCAGTTAATAACACACATCTGAAGCGATGATCCTGCCAGGACCATCAAAACTGCAAGGGGCTTGGACAATTGTGTTTTGTCTTTTAAACCAAGCACTGGCACTCAGGTTTGTATCATCACAAAAGAGTAATATGGGATGGCATCAGAAAGAGAGGTCTTCTGTTTTGCTTCTTTTAATTACTGTCCAAAGAGAAAATGGCCTTTACCAATGTCTTAATAATTGCTCTGGTTTTCATAAAGGGTGACAGTGAAAAATGAGGGACAGGGAATTTGCTCAGAATTTTTTCCCTTAGAAAGACTTTTTCCTTGACTGGATTGAACATGGAGATCTGACAACCACATCTGCACATATCTTTTCATTACATGATGAATTGTAGTAGCACTACAATATTTTTATTGTCAGCACTGAGGAAGGTGGGAAGTAGAAGAGAAATAGAGGTGTAGTGGGGAAGCTGGGCAATTGTGTAACGGGCCGCACAGTCCCAGGAATGTATGAAGAGTTGATTTGAGACTGAAACTGAGATACAAAATCCCCCAATATGTTCTTAATAACCTATACTCCCCTCTTTTTTTAATTCCTCCTTCCCAGCACTCCTCTAAGCATTTTCTTCTGTCCCTTCATGACTGACAGTATTAGATCAGATCTTAGATATCAAGGAATGCAGATCCCTAGCAGGCTCCTCCATCCCATACTCTTCACCACCTTCTCTTCTTGTTGCATATGTGACACCTTACCAAATACAGTGCCAGCAAGAGTGAAAGGTCTGGCCCACCTGAGCTTGGTTCAATTAAGAAACAATGCTGCTTGAAAATTTACCAGACCAGATCCTAAAAGTAGAGAGGTGCCAGCTGAGCCCGTGTTATTCCCTTCACAAGGGGTCAGTGAGCAGGAGAGGACTGGCAATAAGTGAGATTGTATTTTGTTCAGTCTTTTCTCATTCTAGTCATCATGACAATTTGATCTTGTTGGCTACCTGTACTGACCCCTGAGGGACTTGTTTTTGGGTGGAAGCAGAGAGAGAGAAAACTGATGCTGAAATCTTCAGTTCCATTATCCTGTGCTTAGCTGCCGCCTCCTCCCATCTGCCTGTAAAGTGGGATCCACCAGCACTCACATGTGCAAGCACTGGACCCTGCTTCAGCACTGGCAGGGGAAGGGAAAGCAGCACCAATTGCAAGGACAGGGTTCAAGACACTGCTTTCAGCCATCCTCCTGCAACACTGCTGGATAGCCCTAGGAGCTGTAGGACAACAGCCACAGAGCTAACATTATATGATATAGCTATATATTGCTATGCATAGTGTCACCATATAATAATTTTGTCATCCTGAAGTACAGTGGACAATTCAAATATTCCTAGAATTCTTACAATACCACTGTTTATTATGCTGTTTCTAGTTTTGGCACTGGCTTGCCTTGGGAAAATTACACAATCTTTATGCTTCATTTTCCTCCGTCAGGAAGATAATATAATTGTAGAATTACATTACGTTACAGTGCTATGGGGACATAATATGTCAAATCTTGAAGCAGAACACCTGCCTCTGAGCAGAATAGTGCTGCATATCATAATCTCTTTCTCTTAGTGTTTATTGCCTCAGACATATTGCCCCTCCCACATAGTTTCTCTGCTACAGGATATACAAAGCTAACTTGGATGACTTTTTACCTACAGTCATCAGACTTCCAATACTTTTCACAGAATCACAGAATATTCTGAGTTGGGAGGGACCCACAAGAATTTCGGAGTCCAACTCTTAAGTGAATGGCTTATACAGGGATCTAGCCTGTGACCATGGATGACAATGTTAGAGCCACCCTCTAGCTGGCTGAGCTAATTTTGATTTCCAAGCAGATAGAATTGAGTGTTCCTTGGTGCAGAGGAGCACTAAGAGTCACAAGGCTATGCTCACAAGCAACAGAAGGCATCCAGTGGTGATGAAATTCTGGCCAGAGCAAGGTAGAATATGTGAGAGGAACTCTGCTGCCACCAAGGTCAGTGGAGATGGAGCAGGAGGAGGTGTTCCAGGTTATAGAGCTGAGGTTCCCCTGCAGCCAGTGGTGCAGACCACAGAGAGGCAGATGTGCCCCTGCAGCCCATGGAGGAGCACAGGGATGCAGAGATGTGGAGGAGATCCACACCAGAGCAGGTGGATGCCTTAGAGGAGGCTCTGAACCCATGGGAAACCCATGCTGGAGAGCCTCCTATCAGGGACCTGTGCACCCCTGGAGGGAGGAGCCCATGCTGGAGCAGGTTTCCTGGTAGGACTTGTGACCCCATGGGGGACCCACATTGGAGCAGGCTGTGCCTGAAGGATTGTATCCCATGTAAGAATGGCCCACATTCCAGTGTTCTGTGGAAGACTATTGCCTGTGGAATGGATTCATATTAGAGAAGTTCATGGAGGACTGTCTCCTTTGGGAGGGACCTCATGCTGGAGCAGGAGAAGGACTCCTCTTCCTGAGCAGTGGGAGAAACAAGGGGTGATGAACTGATCCCTGCACTCCCTGTCTCCCTTTGCTGCTGGCAGGAGGTAGGAACAGCTGGGAGGGAGAAGTGGAAAAAGGTGTTTTTAAGGTCTGTTTTACTTCTCATTTTCCTGCTCTGATTTTGTCAGTAATAAATTCAGCTAATGTCCCCAGTTCGAGTCTGTTTTGCCTGTGCTGGTATTTGGTGAGTGACATCTCCCAGTCCTTATCTGAAGCCATGAACCCTTCATTATATTTTCTCCCCACTGTCAAGCTGTGGACAAAAGTGATAGAGAGGCTTTGGTGGGTGCCTGGTGCCCAGCCAGCATATAACCACTACATGCATTGATCCAACTCTGATTTTGGTCACAGACAGTAAAAATTTAAAGACAAGTCACTGGTGTTACTCTAGAGGTATTGCCTCATACTTCCTTGCAACTAAGAAGTGTTTTGGTTTTGTGTTCTGTTTGGTCAGATATCTCATATCCTATTATTCTGTTATCAGTTGGCAGGAAGAATTAGTGAAGAAAAAGAACACCTGTGAATTCATCATTCCTGAGGGAAACACTTCTAGTTTTATTTTAGATGTTATTCAGATCTGTCATGGGATCAATGTCCTATACAGATAGACTGTGCTAGTATGATACTGAGCAGATCTTGAAAAATCTCTGGTAAAGAGAGCTTTTGAATCCTCCAAATTAGACTCAGATATTCAGCCTGCCACAAATGGCAAATTAAGAAAAAAAAGTGTAGTACAACATCCAACTAATGAGAACCCTAGAGTAGAGAATACAACCAATTTAAACCAAGGGGTCAATAGCAGTCACAGCTTTAATAATTCTAGAGACATTTAATATTGCACAGGGATAGAAAACATCCTCAGGAACTTGTCTTTTATCACAAAGAAAAACCAAAAACCCAATATAACTCCCAGAAACAGTGAAAGCCAAAGAAAAAGCCTACTTTTCCCAGTAACAAGGAGAAGTATTGAGAACTTCTAAACCACTTCTAAAACTAATATAATGGGAAAATTTGACAACTTCACTTCAGAAACAGAGAATTACAGAAAATTGTGCTACATTTCATCATCATGCATGAACAAGGGTCAAAATTATAAAATAATTTTATTGAATAAAATCAGAACTCAGAAAAGAAAAAGCAGAACCTGGAAATCTTCCACATGCCCCATACCTTGTACATCTCTTGCAGTACCTGGAAGATGCTACCACTTTGAATCAGTGTCTTGCAATTCTACTAGACTGAATACTAAGCTATACAATAGAGAATCATGTTCTCAGAGGATCCCCCTCTCAAGAGGATCTCCTGCCACATCCAGAATTATTAGTATGCTATTAGTTACTATACAAGTAGTAATCACAAGATACCAAACCCATAAGTAAAGGAAACTGAAATTGAAACCACTGATGGATACTTTCCCATTTTACTGTTCTCTTTTTTCCCATTATCATATTTCAAACTGCATATATTTTTGAGTGCTGTGATATAAATAAAACATAGCTTTATGCCAGAGATTATTCTAGTGCCAATTTCAAGTTCTCCCCTTCAGAGAGCTAGAACTAGCTCTGAAAGATAACGGAGAATTGTAGAAGTTGAAATCTTAAACTTTAGTTTCACTTGAACATAAAATTCAAAACAAACAGCAGGATTAAAGAAAAAAAATTGCCATGTGTCTCCTTAAACATCCAAGTATTCTCTTTTGCTAATTTCAAATCTTGATTGTTTAGAGTCAATTAGAAAAAGTGAAATGCCTTCGGATTTTTTGTTAAGTTTCAACAGCCTGCTATCTCCAGGTGAACATATTTCATGAAAACAAAACCCTGTGAATTATTATCCATCCACTGAATACAAATAGTTTACATAAAATTAATATAATATCACTCTCTTTTGTGAAGGCTTTTTTCCCTTGGTTTATTATTCTGTCTAAAGTTGGTTCCTTAAATCAACTGTGTTTAATTTGTTTCCTGTCTTCATCATCTGTCTAGAGTTTTTACAGTGTGTGAAATTCTTCTGGAGTTATAAATTTAAGTTACATATTTGCTTGAGACAAAATTGCCCTTCTGCTTTCTGGGGGAAAGAAATATAAGTTTCTAGTTTAACTAGCCTGAGATTTTTTTACTGTTGTTAATCAAACTGAGTGCATGGTTTCCTACAGAGTTAAACTGAGTCAGTCCATCTGAGCTTTGCCCTCACAAAAGAGCCTCTCTATTTATCTGAATCACACAAGCAGTGACGTAAAGGACTTTTCTTTGTCATTCTATATGATTTCCAGAATACACTGACTTAAAATTATACACTTACTTAAAAACTGACTAACATAATTTTCTTTCTTTGCCAAACGTTCTATGATTAAAGCAAAAATTTAAAACTAGACACTTTTCAGGATTAATTTGTGAAAGAAGAAATTTATTTTTCAAATGAAAATATTTCAGCTAGGACAATGTTAGAAATCTACCCCCTTCCAATTAAATTTTTAAATTCAATGCTCTGTACTAAACTACTGTGACCCAAGAATCAAGAGGATGTAACTTTCAAGAAAGTAACTTATATGTTTCTATGTTTTTGATTCACAACTGTAAGCAGCAGAAAGTAAAGCTTGTTGGTGTTTGCTACCACTCTTGAAACACTTCAGGAACATTCCTTCTGCTAATGCAGACTTTCTGCAATTTTCACTTGAACAGATGAGGATATTCAGAATATTAAGTACATCTCCAGTTATATAATATTGCAGATATGAGTTACTCATGTTTGACCCAAGGCCAGTATTCGTATTTTATATTTGACAGGAAGAGGATTGTTAGCAGAGGGGGATGAATCAAACATACTTTCTCTAAATCCAGTAAGAAAAGAAGTGGCATGGTTCTTCTGTTATTGTAACCATGGTCCTTTTGAAGCTTACCCCAAGAATCATTAAAATGAAAGTTAATCCATGTTGTCCTGATATTTGAAACACCAAAGTATCACATTTGCATTTTTCACAATAACCATACTATTAATCCTATTCACTTCTCTATGCTTATTTCAAGTAATCACTCAATCATCTGCCTTTGAAAGTCTTCTGTAGACTTCCTAGAAGATCCCTCCATTATCACTTCCCTTAATTTGTAAAGTAATTGTTACCTATCAGTATAAGATTCTAAAGAGTGATAAAAACAGAATTGAAAATTATGTTCCCATAACACAGAAAAATTCCTTTGAGCTCAAGACCTCCCTTTGACAAATATGGTTACTACTCATCACAGCCTACACAGAGGTATTACCTGAAAGCATCTTATATATAAGCATGATAAAAAAAAATGACACAAGACAAAATCACCATGCTCCTCTTCTGTCGGATGTCTCAGTGGTTTTCCTCAAGGTCGGGATTAATGAGTGAGAGAGAGACAGTTTTTGTGTTTGGACTCAAGTTCATTTTTTCTTATCTATATTACATTCTCACAGACAGTGAGTTTGTCTGCACACTAAGCTGGCACTCTAGAAAATGGAGCCCCAGGTATCTTTTTCCAAGGCCTTTTAAGTGTCAACTACCCAATTATAAAATGCCAACTAATTTTTTTTTACTTAGAACCCAATAACCAAACAACTGTGTTCCGCACTACGGACTTTTCTATCCAATCACACAATATTACCTAAAATCCATGAAGAAAAACGTGAAAGAACAAGACAAATTAGCACCCTAAAACCTCCATCTTGTTGCATACATATTATTACATTCTAAAACCTTAAAGTCTAAATTTTCCAGCAAGTGATATAACACACTTCTATTCAAACTACACAAGCACAGTTTCGGTTCTACCTATTCATTTTTGGAAGCCTTTTCCATGGCCTCAGGTCAAACACAGTGTTCTCTTGTGGGTGTGTGCCAGCCAGCACAGAAAGCATTAAATTCTCTGTGTCCAGGGTTCCAACACTCTTCTTTCCCAAACATCTCTTTCCTCTGTGCAACCCAAAAGTAGGCCTGATTCCTCAGGTGATGTCCCTTCCTTGCCAGGGCTGTGTAAGGAACTTTCAGAGGGCAGAGGGTTGTGATCACCTCAACATGCAATCCTTTGGGGTTTACCCAGAATGAGCCAAGGTGTGTTCACGTCCACCATCCTTTCCTTGAGAAGAGGGAAAAAGGGAAGGGGAAGTTGATACCTGCTTTGGGCTTGCTCCAGCAAAAAAGTGGTGGTGTCACTACTTCAGGCATCAGCCCTGTAAGCCCAGATGTGACAATATGGGCTGAAAGTGTCCCTTCTTTGTCTCTTGCTTTCTCTTCCTCACATACATTATGTGTGCTTGCAAATAAGACCCTAAGCGTTGACAGTCTGGCACTCACAATGATCACTGAGGGAGCTTATTCGATCCTGTGCATGTCACCTACCCTTATAATGGGTCATAAAAATACCACATTTATATATTTTTTAAAACTTTAGGCAGGGTCTAGCCCTGTTCCTCTAAGAGTAAAATATTAATTAAATGAGAGTTTTTATTTGATGTGTCATCATTGCCAAAAAGGAAAAATGAAAAATAATCATTAAAGTTAAAAGTGTATTTAATTTTTAAGTATTTCAAGTACTTTTCTTCTTTTTTTTCTATTCATGTATTTTGTATTTTAAAAATGTATTTCTTTGCTTAAATCTGTTAAGAATATTTAAACCTACTGATATATATTGACATCTGACCATTTTATCCTTTTTTCTGTAATAAATGATAAAATGAATTTGAACTATAATTTTATTTAATGAGTTGAATTTTTTCACATGCTTTAAATGGTAATCTATTGTAAGCACACTGAGAAAATACAGACCATGTACTTAAAGGACAAAACCAAACTGATGTTTTTGCTGGCAACTTTACAGGAAGAAAGTCCAGACTCTTATTTTTATGTATATGTTTTCATATGTAGTATGCAAAGAGTACAAGTGGGCAGATAAAGGGGTCTTCAGAAAGGAATTTTCATTAAAAACAAAATGGGAAATTACTGGCATTTGTAACCCAAAGCCACTCTCTGCTGACCTTTCCACAGTAACTGTGGTCTATGCTCTGAAGTTTTCTCCCAGTGATATTCACCTTGTTGTGCTAATATTGAGTGTCAGAGGGGAACAGGTATGGTTTTGGCTATGTAAAACAGGGCACCAGAACTTACATAATGTTCTTCTCTCTCCCCCACAGTGTATCATGAAGAATGTAAGACGTGTGAGAAGCAAAGAGCCTGAAGCATCCTTTATGTAAAATTAATTGAAAGAAAAGGCCAGTAAAGAAAAAAACCCTGCCATTATCTCCTAGTAAAAAGATGCAGATATTAACAATTTAGAGCAAGTGATTACACCAAGAACTTCATAATCATCCTGTGCTTAAGAAATCATCCTTTCATCTCCCTGTATGATATGGCACATATTGCAGCAAATTATAAGACATATAAATGCAGATGAAAACCAGAATACAAGTGAAGGGTGAGTTTCTTGAGATTTCCACATCAATGTGTTTGTGAATTAAAGCACAGGTATGCATTAGTATAACGCCCACAAGTGCTCATTTTTGATCTCTCATACCTTGTTTTTCTCCCTGCTGAGTTATTTCATGTCCAGTCTGTTTTTTATGCAGTCACACACAGAAATGATGGGACTGCTTGTCTGATTTGGGTTGGAGAAGTCTGAGCTGAACACAGATATTTGGTAGTTGCAGTATTCTGTTCCTATTCCTCCTATTAATCCCGTGGTCCTATTTTTATCACAGACATGGTTCTTATCCTGCATGTTTCTTCCTGTGATCATCTATGTTGCTGAAAACTGGGATCAGAGGTGAATTCAGGAAGCTGTGGCATCACAAACTGCTGTCAATCTCAGCTGTACAGGTATGACTCAAATGGCACCATGCTGGACCAACCTAGCATCCTTCCCAGACTCAAGTGACACTTTTCTGAGTGAATCTCCTTACCACTCCTTCTGCTTCATTCTACCTTCACAAGCTCTCTCCACTTCAGCCACAGCATTTTTTTCTGGTGAAAGTGTAAAACCTCTTCTCTCTGAATTCCAGGTCATTATTCTACCCCTTTTAGCTATGGTTCTTTATTCATATATTGATTACATATATAGTAATGAAATTTATACATTTAGTGTAAACTCTAGTAGTTATCAAGGTTTTCTTCTACTAAAGAAAATTATTTTAAAATTTTTGTGAATATTCTAAGTCAAGCACCACAGGAACCACTGGCATCCAGTGATAACTTGGCAGACTAGGAGGTGTTTTTCCTCAGTGGTGCTGGGATACCTCAATTTTATGGGTAGTAATTGCTAAAATAATAATGTTGGCTGGCAGTGACTGAGATATGAATCTACAGTCAATGAAATGTGGTTTTAATTTTAAGCATAACTTGCATATTCTCTGTTTTATAAAATGCACGAGAAATTAATAACTAAATTGACTTGCAAATGCAAACAAAAATGATAGTACACAGGCATCCTTTCTGTACACATAACAGACAAGAAAAGCAAAGTACATAATTAATGACAGAATAAGTAACATTTCTGGCCTCCCTACAGTGTATAAGTAGTGAAAATGATAATGAAAATAAGTCAGAAAGTTCTACATAAAGTTTATGTATTGTAGGCACACAAGTCATGGATGAAATTCTCATCTTTTGCTTCAGCTATTGGTTCAGGTGAGGAACTTGCTGCCTGTTTTATAAGGAACATATCTGAATAGGACAGTAGAACAGGTAAATCTCCCTTTACAAATGATCATTGCTTCTTACACAGATACTCATTATGTCCTTAAGTAGATTCCTTTTTTCAGTGGGTTTGGGGGTTTTTTCATGAGGAGTCAGCATTTTGACGTTTTGAAATACACTGACAAGATAATTGTAAATCCTAAGCCTGAAAGAGAATACTGAATGTGAGCCCAGCATTAAATCACTGTATATCCTAGGCTGCTAACAAGCTCTATAGCATCATGACAAGTATAGATGAAACATGCAACATCTAATTCATTGCTTCAGTGCTTACAATAAATATGCCTGTAATTTTAAACTGTTCGTAGCAAACGCATAATGTGACAAATAATGCTATAAACTTTTATCTCCTGGGAGGATACACATTTCAGACAAAGTTAGTAAAGAAAATCCGTGTATTAAAGCATATTTTGTAGAAAATACACTAATCACATTGTTAGCGTTCAGGAACACATAATCACAGAATTATTATATGAAGGTGCTTTATTGAAGAGCTGTGGGTGTCAGGGGTACACATACCCAAATCTGACCCCACCTGGTTTTGAGTTGAACATGTTTTATACTCTCTCATTATACAACTTACATATTAATTATTAAACTTACATTGTTCTATTGTAAGCATTGTTTTTACCCAATCATGGATTTCTCATGATCTCCCCTAGCCCCCTAACATTGTTCCTCATGTTCTTTAAACTATAATTATATCTAATCACATCTAAAAATTGTATCATTTATCATATACTGACTACACAGGTGTAGTTTGACCTGATCTTTAGCAAGCACAAGGCCTAACACTTCTCAGGGCCTACTTTTCCCAGGGCTTTCCAAACCTAACTTTCTTTCTAAGTCTCCAAATTTTCTAAGATTTTAGAACCTTTTACTATCAACATAACAGAAAAGAAATGTAAAGAAAAAAGATGTCCTAGTATTTGGTGATGTTATTTCTGAATACCTGGATATTGTCAAAGAACTCAGCATGAGGTTTCATGTCTGTTTAGGGCCTCAGTGAAGTCAATGGGGTTGTTCCTTAAGTTGACCCTTAAGGCCCATGCAAAATCCTAGAGTTATGAAAATTGCAGAGTTCATAGTTATGGATTAGTCTCTGGGAGAGACTGGAACGTTATGGTTAATGGCTGAAACATTGTCAAAGTCACCTAAGGACTTTTGTCCACTGTAGTAAACTGTGCAAATAGCAAAAATTCTGCTCATAGTTGTGACCACCAAAGCCCACCCATCCCCAAGTATGCTTCCTGAGGGGAACTCTACCCTAAGGAGTGAACTGTCACCACCTGGAGGCTACAAGCCAGGGACTGACATCCTGGGCTGATGGAGACAAATCCTGCAGGCCAGGCTGGTGCTTTTTATCATGGTAATAGTCTTTCCTTGCACAACTCACTCAGGTGTAAAACTCCCCCTTTTCACCCCTTTCCCCCCTCCCCCCGAAGGTTGTATGGGGCATAACTGGCTCAACTGTGCTGAAATCAGAGGCAGCTGTCTTGTCTGAGAAGGTATCCAGAACCATCAGAAACCCCCAGAGTGCCCCTAGACACGTTTCTGAGGCCTTCAGCCAAAAGACTGAAGAACACACACACACTCACTCACACTCACACACACTCACACACACACACTCATACTCACACACTCACACACACACGAGGTACCAGGAAGTTCCCACCTGAGCCTTAGCACATTTTCACCCATCAGACTTTGTATTTTGTGTGCTTTTTCTCCCACCCCAGAAAAATCAAGATGGCAATCATCACTTCAACCCATGGACATCTAAGCTGCAACAATCAAGCCTCATGTAGATCCATGGGTGGTGATCCATGTATCATTTGACTCTTATCCTTTTTCTTTCTTTCTTCTTCTTATACATTTTCTTAAATAATACCTTTATGCTTTCATATTGCCATATTACTATATATAATAATAACAAAAATGGCTACATACCTGCTTTGCATTGCAACCAAATTGTTCTGAGATGAACCCTACATATGCATATTCACAGGCACACATCATTCAGTGTCTTTTCACTCTAATCTGCCCCAAGGGATCTATTAACAAGAACCTGGGTTGCTCTTGCCTTCCTGGGGGCGGGTTGTAACAGTCTCCACTTTCACATATTGCTGACTGACATTGTTATGTTTTACAGGAAGACATGAAACATCTGTTTGGGTGCCATTAAGTGTCCTTTCATAGATGAATAAGTTTATCTGCGTGAGTAGTAAAATGGCACACAGGAAAAAAACCAAAGAAATGAAATGTCATGAATTTTAGTTTATTCATTTTAACTTAGAGATAGTTTACAGTAATATGCAGATGTTTTCTGCTATTATCTGGCTTTTGGAATAAAGACAAAATTCTCTTTTATAACTTTCTGGTGTTCCTTACTTTATGTGTTTGAAATTATCCCAGTAATTAAATTAAATGGATTAAATGAAGCAATGCAGTTAAGGAAAAAGGAGATGCAATAGAGTGAGGTCTCCTTAAGGGAACACAGTGAGGAAGGATTCATTGATGGCTTTTTTTTTTTTCTTTTCCCTGGCTTTACTCAAGCTGACAGGAGACCCTGGGATCAAAGGCAATACTAAATATTAATGAATGCTGAAGCCTCAGAAAAGGAGGTGAGAGAAACTGATTGTCAGCTGCTGAAGACAGAAATGAATTCAGAAGGGAGCTGAAGACATGAACACAACAGGAGAATAGCTTTTTTTCAGGCCCAGAAAGAAGAGGAAACAGGGATGATGGGAGTGGGCCAGAACTTGTAAATAAGAGCAAGAATTAGGACAGTTGTGAATATATTCACTTTTTCATCATTTTTCTATGTGCAAAATATATTTTGAATGAATAAAAATTATAGGAAGATGTTGATAATGGTGTGAATAAATACATGTGAGTGAATAAGGCAAAACTTCATTTTGAAAAAGCCAGAGATATTCAGGTAATAGAGATTCAAATCATGGCTTGTCCTATAATCTGGATAAGGAAACTGGAGGTGAAGGGGAAGGAAGTACATTTTACCAAAAAGAAAAAGTCTAAAAAACTTTAGAAAAAATGAAAGATATGTTTACAAAGCCTAAATAAAAATAAAGCCTTCAGCAGAAAGAAAGCAGACAGAATTGAAGAATTTGGGATCCTAAAATTTTCAGGAACTAAAATAAGGAAAAGAAATTGGTTAGTAAGTAAAGCTAGCAGATGAAAACAGCAACCAGTTGTAGGTGGCCCTGCTTGAGCTTAGGGATTGGCTTGGTTGACCTCCAGAGAACCCTTTCAACCTCAGCTATTCTGTACTACTGTGATATGGTGAGTGTAACCCTTATTTAAGGAGTCAAACCTCCATTCTCAAAGCCCTTCCACATTTGGAAACATAAGAAGAAATCTGAGCAGCACAGTGGCTCCAAGAACAGAGGTTGCTGGGAAAAGGGAGTCGTTTCCAGGGCCAGGATCAGGAATGACAGCCTTTTATTGCACAGCACCTCCACAAGGATTTCACAATCAGCTTTAGTGTCTTTGCTGGAGGAGACATAGCAGCACACCCTAAAACCTTGCACACACAGGTCTGTGTATATAAAGAGGCATTTAACATACAGCAGTTGAAATTTGCTAACCTTATGGTGTTTGAAACATGGTTGTCATAAGAAAGAATCATGGCAAGTTAGCTTCAAAACCAGGTTATTTTTGCAGGGCCAAGAGTAGTATCTTGACAGTGGCACTGGAAACAATCCCAGGTGCGCTCCCAGGTGTGACTGCATTCACTGGCAGTCGTAGCTATGTGCTTTATTTCACTTTTTGGCTTTGCAGAGGATCATTTCAGGAATGACATCTCCAAAGTAAACACAATACCCAGAATACAAGTTTCAGAGGATGAGCAGGAGCAGTGCTGGTGCAGCTGGGGAGGCAGGCAGATTGCAGCTCAGCAGCCCACCAGCACCCACCTTTTATCCTGGTCTGCTCAGGGTACATCTGTTACACACTCAGTGAACAGCACATTGTGCTGCCAAGCCTGTTTTTTTGTATATCTGTCTGAGGTATCTCCAGCACACTGAACTGTATTGTGTCACCTACACTGACGTTTGCCACACAGCTGGTGTGTGTTCATTGACACAGGAGACAGCTGGGGGCTGAATCACAAGTACCCTCCAGCCACGGGTAGCTCGGTACAGCAATTAAGCCAGGAGTTTATTTATGTGGTTCTGAGCTCATCAGCCTTAATCTACCGTACCTGACAGTAATCACAGATCCCATGACAAATGTTGCCCAAGTACAACTCTATAAACAAAGTTACAAACAAGACTTCAATTCTCATTAAGTTGTTTTTCTCAGAAAGAATTTCTTAATTTCTGATTCCCTCAGATAATACATACAAACTCTAACCAGATTTTGTGAATAGATGCATAATTTACAACTAAATTATAATTAAGGGAGTTAGGACTCATCTGACAAGAATGAATTTAAAGAAATGAAAATATAATTTTATCAAGTATACACAGTCACAAAGCCTCTTCCAGTTACCCATATGAGTCAGATGTTGACACAGATTATATTTTCATTCATTACCATTACACCTTCTTTCTCCCTTGAATCCCTTTGTCTGGTTCCTAAGCAACCACAACAAGGCTCCTCTTCAGAGAGAACCTACAGTCATGACCCCAGAATGGGATTCCTTTAGGTAGATCGGCAGTGGTCCTAGGCATTTCAAATGCCTGCCATAGAACCCCATAAGGAATGGAGCACCTTGCATTAAAAGCATAAGCCAGTGACACACTCTCAAAAAAACCCTATATCCAGAGGCCTTTCTTAAATTATGCAGCTGAAAAAATTGGGTAGGTTCCTATCTCATGTACTTCGTGATCTTCCAGACTAAAAATGACAACCCATTTCTTTGTCATTTACTTACTAGATGTGATCAGCAAGTGACTGTTCAATTGAAGGCTAGCTGTATAGAAAGATAATTATTTCAATGATTGTTGGGAAGGCAGATTATTGAAGATTATTAAAATCTTTGTTCCAAAGATGTCAATGGCCTCCAGTTAGGATTAGGGATAGTTGCTTTCATCCCTCATGTCTCAGTTTTCTATCTAAAAGTAAAATACAACATTTTCCTGCCTCATAAGGATTTCATTAATAACTGTCTTTAAAATCCTTGAAGTTTCCTAGACAAAGAACAAGATGCATATGAAAACCTACAAATAAGAAATTTTAGCAATATGACAACACTTGATCGTTTTTCTTTTTATTTAATGCACAGATTTCGTGTTAAGCAAGAGTAGACTAATTTAGTCTTCCTTCTCTAACAATGAAATTAAATTAATTTTGCTTTGAAATTTGGTAAATAAAGTACTATTGACCATGATGGGAGAAGGCCCAGCCCAGCTTTCGTAGACTCTCTTTTCCTTCAAGTGTGTTCTATAGGCTAAATACCAAAATCAGTGTTAACACCTATGAAACAAGTGATTACTGATTGTAGGCTCTTCCTTTCTTCTGGGATCAGAAGAGTTGTCATAATTCCACTTTGAAAGGAGAAAAACATCCTTTGTTTCCAAGCGTATTACCAAAGCCTTTAAATGATGTCTTCAGAAATAGCTCATGCCACTAAGGTCCTGTACCATGATTAGTTATGTCACTGTGCATTCCTGATAGGTTTGTCTAACCATAGTGAATCTTCTAAGGTTTCAATAGTTTCACTAGGAGAAAAACCTTGCTGAGATTTTAACAAACCTTCTGTAGCAGACTCCTAGAATAACATTTGGTCTTAGCAACCAGCGCTGTTTGGCAGCAAGGTCTGAGACAAACAAGGAAATTGCTGTAACAAAGAAGGCATTCCAAATTTTGAAAAGAATTAATTTCTTATCAATCTTATAATAATTTTTTCAGGGAAAAAAACCAACAAGCCACATACTGGATTTCTCTTTTCCCTTCTTTTCCTCGAATGAGATACTACATGTGATTTTGGATTGAGTAGTAGTGGTAAATGTAATCTTATCTAATAATGTATGTCACTATAGCCCTTCAGAGTAACAAAGCAATAAGCAGAAGGTGTTTGTCCTCTTTATATTACAATAAGGTTTCTTGATGCCTTGCTGTCAGTCTGGTTTTCAGATTGGTGGTGGGTGCATAATTGCTGTAATAATGTCTACATTACCTCTCTATAATATTAATTTAAAGAGAGACAGAAAGGCCTTTTAAGCTCTGAAGTTTAAATTTTAAATAATTTTCCTCCTTTTGTCTTGGTCCTCAATCTGTCCACTGAATCATCTTTTCTTTCATTTTTTCATTTCAGAGCCCTGGTTGTTTAGGGTTTTTTAATACTAGCAATCTTCATGGATAATATTTCACTTTACAAATGAGGCTTCCGGTTTGGGCCCTCATCCAAATTTCTCTTTCTGTTATTCCCTGATCTGATATTTCCTTTATTAGTCAACTGAGGTTGATGCTCCTGCGAATTGAAGCCTATATAGCTCTGACATATCTCCTTTTGTAACTGATCTTTTACCACTGCAGCCAGGAGAAGCTTTGCTTTTTTTTACATAAGAAGCAGCTTTCAGACATTTACTTTTATTTCAGTCCACTTTCAATGTCCACTCATATTTTAATACTATATGTGGGGTAGGAGAACCTTGAATTCAAAAGCATCACCTTGTAAGAGATTTAAAAATCATAATTGTCTTAAACATTCTTAGGAACGCCAAAGGAAAACCAGAAGACCATTAGGATACCATCAGAGTCCATGGAGTGGTGATATCTTTCTATTTATTCTGTCTCTCTCACTCTTTCTCTCCCTTCCTTCTCATTCCTATTTCTTTTTTTCTCTCTCTGGCTCACATTTACTGTTAAACAAAACCTATACTATTGACTTCAGCATATGTTCATGATTGTACCTTAATTCATGTAGAGGCATCTCTCCAATAATTGTTAATAACTGGCTCTTAGTGCACCTCTGATTTTGTATGACACCCATCTTATTGACTTGTATTTGTTTTGATAATGGTTTTCTGCATTTCCTTTGGTATTTTGCATTTCCTGAAATATCCAAATCTGTTTAGCAGTGGATCATCTACTTTTGAGGTATTTGGCTACCATACTGGAGGAGTTAAGATTGATCCTATCACTTATGCTTCTTTTAGGCACTTGTTTTCATTATTACTCTGACATCCCTCACTGTCTAAGGAGAAATGTGAATCAATCTATATGCAGTACCAAGCAAAACTAGCAAGATTGCTTCAGCAAGCCAAGCTATTTATGAAATCCCCACACAACATTATATTATGCCCACACTGACATTTCCCACATATCTAAATACAACAACACAATCTTTTTTTTTGGAGACCATGCTTGAATCAAACTCATGCCATGTCCAAAAATGAAAGCATTCCAAGGGATCTAGATCCCATGAACTTATAGATGATATAGAACACATCTCTTTGAACCTCAGGAACCAAAATACATATTCAAATCCCATTGTATCCATGTTCTGGCTTCAGCTGGGATAGAGTTAATTTTCTTTCTGGTAGCTGGAAGAGTGATGTATTTCAGATTTAGCACGACAGCAATGTTCACAATGTTTTAGTTGCTTCTGACTATTTCCTACACTAAGTAAAGGACTTTTCAGCTTCTCATGCTGACCCATCAGTAAAAAGGCTGGGGATACAGAAAGAGTTGGGATGGGACAGCTGACCCTAAGCAGCCAAAGGAATATGGAAATAGCATATGGTGATTAGCTGCCTGCCAGGTTAAACCACAGTGGCTCACCACCAAGTCTCATTGTGCTATTTTATCTCTATACTTACGTATCTCTTCTACGAATACATAATTTCATTTATTTATTTGACAAAAGAAGGTTACCTTTTATTACAGTATTCACACCCCAAGAGATTTGACAGCTCTGTATTATTTGTTTGTTATACTCCAGAAAATGTCACAATAAACTTCAAAATTACCTAGACTAAGACAGTTACAGAAGGACGGAAAATTTGAAATTCAGGTGCTGGATCATTTAAAATACGTGGCTGTCCTGAATCATGCTGCTTTCTTTAGCTATGCAACTATTGTAAGCATTACCATGCACCATCAGTATTTAGTTAGTTAGGAGAAACTCAACTTTCGTACAGACAGCAAAGAGACAGTCAAGAAAGGATTTTTCTAAGGACACAATCCTGGGCTAGATAGATAGATACTGGAATTTATGATAACCAGGCATGTCACCTTGCAACTAAAAAGGAAAACAAAGATGTAAATGAAACAATATAATGTGTGCATATTATTATTGGAGGAAATCTTGGCACATTCAATTATCATGCACCAAATTAGCTAAAGTTTATACTGGAGTTTCCAGGATTTTGTCAACTGGGACAGACTTCTATTGCATGGCTGAACACCATTGTACTTCCCGGTTTCCCCTGGTTACTGGAAAATGTATGTCAGATGGTAAATTTTAGTGATATATGAGCTATCTTTCCCTGGTTTTAGCAGGTTGTTATGTAAATTAGTGATAAAAAATATACCTTGCTGCTAAATATATATCTTGATCCTCATCATGATATTCTGAGATACCTGTAAGGGCCTCTAAGCTGATGTAAAATGAGTGTTCTGAGTGAATTCAATGTCAGTTCCTGTATTATCTATACCTCACATAGAGGAGATGCATAGATATTTACTTACAAAAATGCAACTCTAGAAAAAGTTTTCAAGATATATCCTTTTGCAAACATAATTGTGATTCCATAACCACTTAGCCCCAGAGAAGTAGAAAACAAATTTTAAATTAAAGCAATACCTTTTTCAAATGGGGGGAAAAAAAAGAATATATATGATGTTCTTCATTAATTTACCAAAATTAAAATTTCCATTTTTGGAGGACTTGGGGACTAAAATCTTTATGAGCATGATCTTGGATTACAGCAGTCAGTTTAGATCTATTCATTTTTATGGAGTTTGCAACTAGATGAATTTTAGCGTATAATTGTAGAGATCTAATAGTGCCTACTCCTGAGAAGGAAATTTTGGAAACCTAGTCAATCTCAAGACTGTATTTTTCACTTACTAGCACAAAACCAGTCCTAGCTCTTCAGAAGCTCAGAGTTTGTAATATCAGACATATGATACCTTTTTCAACAGTCTGCACAAGAGAAACAGTGTGACTTGGCTTGTTTCACTGCTTCCCTTTGTTAGCACTTTGTCTCCTTCTATATTCTCAGCACAATGCATTTTGTCCCTCTTGCTTCATTGCTTGAAACAAGTGGAAAATTTACTTTGTCCAAGCATGAACTAACTAAGTACCATGATTTGCTTTTTTACAAGAGCAACTTTTTACAAAATTTCCATAACTATTCATGCAGCCCAGCAAAACTATCCTGAAAGATATGAGTTTCTTATTAGCCTTAAGATCATCCTTAGTTGCTTCAGCCAGGTTTAGAAAACCCAGGCTTGAAGAAGTGAGCAGATATTGTTGTTTCAATTCTCTTCCCCAATAAATAAAAAGTATTAAAATCCATAAAAATGGTTGGTTTAAAATGTAGAAGCACTCACCCCCCAGTGTTCTCAAATTTCCTAGAAACAGCTGGATTTCTTCTCATTTAACTTGGAATTCCAACTGTGTAGCTTCACTGAATTTAGCAGACTTATGCTACCTGTCAGAGGAAAATGATTCAAGACCAAGTTGATTTTTTTTTTTGTGTGATGCACATAAATAATACTAACAGTGCAAATTTGTAAATATAAATCTCATTCTTTCCAAAATTCTTTAGTGAAAATGAGACTAAGGAAAGCTTTGTCACACAGATAGAAAAAAAACATTCAAAAGACATCACAGAAAATTATTGGATTTTCATTTTTCAGATTAAAATCAGGGCAGACATTTTCACAGAAATATTTTTCTTAGTATTTGCTATGCTAACAGTCTCTCCTTTGAAATCTGACCACAATAATTTGCACTGAAGTGTTCACTATGCAGGTTTGGCAAACACTGGTGCCAGCTTTCTGACTTAACTAGGAAAGAAAAGAATTATATACTCTTGAAGAAATAAATCTTTGTGATAAATCTTACTCATTTAAAATTACCAGTATCTCCTCAGTGGTAGCAGTAGTGGTAATTTCTAGATGGCTTGTACAATCTGCAGAGATTTTGAGAGACATAACTGTGAGACATAACAGAGCTTAATGGCTGACAGGAAATCAATGAGGGTTAAGAACAAATAGAATTGGGCAAAGAAAATCAGTGTTTTTCTGGGGGAGGGAGGGGTTGACAACTCCAGGAACAGGAAGAGGACAATCATAACTTATTGAAAAAAAACCTCTTTGCTTGACCTTTTATATTATTTAGTGCATTTACAAAAGTTGTTAATTTTTGAGTAAAAATCTCGTTGTTTTTGTTGTTGTTGAGGCATTAACAGCCTCTGTCCTCAGCACACTTAGAGGCCAAAACGTTTATGTGCCTTCCGTTTAAGATATGATTATGTAAGCTTACTAGTGTTTGAGGCAATTCTCTTACACCTTCAGAAGCCCAAACACATAATCACAACACAGTAATTTACTCCAAAGGCCAGACCTGAGAAGGTCCAGAGCAAGGCAAAGCTTTTGCAACATATGGGATACATGCTTTGCCTTCACCCTGGGAGCAATAAAAGCTGATCCCAGTCTGGTTGGTTGCTTGCATTTGATGCACAAGGGTGGTAAGTTAGTATATGTTCCTAAAAGTTTGGCAAGATATTTGTGGCTTGCTGGGTGACTGCTGGATGAAATACTTTGATTTGTGCTGTGCAAGACACCAGACTAGATGATCAAAATGATTGCTTATGGTCTTAAAATCTATAAATTTTTTAACAAAATAATTTAGATAAATGTGAGATGAGGGAAAACCTTTCTCTCTGACTTAGCTTAAGGATTCTATTGTCTGAACTACTTGAAGGAACTTAAGTGGAGTGCAGTGACTAAAACAAATCAATGATGAAACTTGTACAATATCTGTATAGAGAACAATGTATACTGTCAGTTCTGCTACTGTTTGAAGGCATCAGTAGGAATGGATGTACATCTTGGTGCACTCATTTGTTTTCTTCATAAAGAATTTTAAATTGGGAAAAGCAGATAGTTAAAAATATCATTGGAACCTCATTAAAATTTGAAAAAAAAGTGCGTAACACTGAACATTCTTGCTTGAATATTCTACAATGCAAAAGATCAAATTCTATATTGTGTATGTTATTTCAAGGAGGTGATATGGCAGTTGCCACGGCAACAAGACTTTTTAGAAAGCTAAAATAAAGGACGTTGCTGACATGACCCATTGTAACAATAACTCACATGACCATGAGACTCAGGAAGATAAGATAACCTAGGGAAAAAGAAAAAAAGGAAAAGGAAAAAACCCTAGAATTCTATCTTATCTTTTAAACAATTTTTTTTCTTTCTTTTCCATAAACACAAATAAGCACATTTTGCAAATAACTTCCACATTTGGAAGCAAATATATATGTCTGCAACTCTTATTTTAATGATAATAACTAACCAAATACCATGATGTGTTTATTTAGTTTGGGTGGGGATCCATCCTATATTCATGGCATAGTGAACTTTTTTGTTTAGGAGCAAAGTTTAGGAGAGGAGCAGAGCACTGTGAGGGAATATGGGGTTGCAGGGGTGTGTGTACCTTGCTAGCAGGAGCCTGCCATGTGCTACAAGACAGAGAGAGCTTTTGATGCATGAGGCCACAGCAATGGCACCAAGCTCTGCAGCTGAGCAGAGAGCACTCACCTCTGAGTGAGTGAGGGCCCTGGTGCACAGGAGCACAAACATCCTTCCTCCATCCCCAGCTCTCAGCCCAGGGCTGTGTTTGGTATGGGGGAAACAGGGGTGCTGACCTGTGCTGCTGATGGACGATTGATCTTATTTCCTCCTCTGTCCTCCGCAGCTGAACTTTTACCTGAAAGCCTGTTCGTAGCAGCCACTGCTTATGAAGAATTTACAACCTGTGAGTAAGCAACCTGTAGCTGTTGCAAGAAAACTATAGTCAAAAAAAGTACATCATGAAATACAGCAAAAAGCACAATCCAGTCATCAATAAAAAGTTACAAAGTCGACATGTCTAAAGATCACCTATGATAACCAATAGCAGTTGCATGAAGCATTCATACTGATGCACAGAAATAGTGTCTCATCAAAGTTCCATAAGCCTGTTATGTATAGACAGATTGGGTAACAGATTGGGATTGTCTGTATGATCAAACAGCAAACATGATAACCCTCACCCCTCATCCTTACCAGGGCAGACTGCACCCTTTCACTCTGACACAGGCACCTTTTCTTTGCTGCAGGAAGCATAAACAAGATTTACTAGCAATCCCAAAAGTTTTCCTGTCTTGATAGGTGGGGTAGGTAGAGTTTTCTTCCAAGTTTCTTTCTCTTTGATTAATTTTGATGTGGGCAATTTCTTCACTATTAACATTTCAGATCACCTTTGATATATGATGGCAGTGGAGTTCTTAAATATGTGTGTATATTTATACACGTACGCACACACACAAATATTTATACACAAGTGTGCATCAAGAAGCAAACTTTTCATTCATTCATTCATTCATTCATTCATTCATTCATTCATTCATTTTAATATTATAAGAAAGTGATCTCTGATCTGTCAAATAGAAGTTTCCCAAATACCCTTCCAATATTGTAAAATTTGATACATATTATCTCTATTATTGTGACTGCATGGTAAAAAGAAAAATGGATGATCATGTTAATTTTAATGCTTTGTACTTTTATGTTGAGGTAGTTTTTTTCCAAACACCAGACCAAATTAATCACCGTTTATAATTTCTTGAATATTAAGAAATTGAAATCCCTAGATAAGCCAGCTGCCCATTACAAAAAATATATTTGACATATGTTTGACTGAATTCATAGAATCATAGAATATCCTGAGCTGGAAGGAGTTCACAAGGATCAAGTCCAACTCCTGGCCCAGCACAGGCCAGCCCCAACAATCACGCCATGTGCCTGAGAGCATTTTCCAAATGCTTCTTGAACCCTGGCAGGATGGTGTTGTGACCACTTCCCTGGGGAGCCTGTTCCAGTTGTTAAAATTCATGTGACTAAAACAAAAATGCAATTAAAGAAAAAGCAGTCTGCAGTTCAAGTAAAAAAGAAGAATCAAAAGCTTAGATCCCTTGAAAAAAGTTGTGACATGCTAGGGTTTTCATACTACGCATGCTAAGACATACTGTGGTTTTCATACCATAAGCACAAAAATATAAAACTGAATCTCATATTCATAAGGAGACTGGGACACAGAGACATTTCTCATGAGAGCAAGGTTTTGAGGCAAGTGACCACAGCCAGGTGCTCAGCTATAGGACCTTTACAAATGTCTCTCTTCCCCTTCTTCAAGTGCAAGGAGAGCTATGATGGAGCCTGTGTTTCCTTTCTGCTGATGAAGTTAGTGCAGAAGTCTGCGTAAGGACAAAGCTGAGATTTTGTCCAAGCATTTAACTGTCACATTTGTTCTGAGTCTGCCCATTTGGGACTGAAAACAGAAATTGAACCAGAAATAACCGGAACTCTCAGTAGAGAATATTCATAAGTCATAGTCCCTAAAAGCAATTATAGACTATTTCCAGCCTAGACTACACAGATGTTAGCCTTTTAATGAAATTTTGCTGTAAGTTATTCTTTCCAGGTACCAAACTGTAAGTTCTTCTTTACACTTGCTGTTATTTTTGCAGGCATTTCTCTTTTTGTTGGAAGGGATCAAGAGGGTGAAATATTAAAATTTTATTTTACTGCTTTTGAGTCTTTTGAATTAAAAACGAAAAGAAAAACCATTAAAACCCAAAAGCCATTCAGAAGCATATAAGTTTCTCTAACTCAAAGCCAAAAAATAAAGTAACAAAACAACAGCAAAAAAGTCACCAAAACTAGTTATTTTTCTTGATTTTGAGGAAAAACTGTCAGGGATAAAAAGGTGGCTTAGAGGATAACCTCATGTTCTCTGATATTGTTTTGTATTGTTCTTAATATTACCTTATTTATTGTCACTGAGGTCAACTGACTTATTTTATGGCAAACATAAGGTGATGCCAAATGTGGGTCTCTGATTTGAAATACAGATATATGTAGTTCCAGCTATCATCCTCTCCTGTCTAACATGTGAAGAAATCCTTCATACTCAGGAGAGAAGGTTAGTTATTGCTGTAACTAAATCCTTTAAATACTTTGCTGAAAATAAAAAGAAATTCTGACATTCATTGAATTATTAAATCATTCGGAATTAATAAATACTGCTAAACAAATGATGCAAATAGTGAGAAAACACAATGGAGTTTGTTGACAGTAGTCTGTGGTAGAAGGTAGTGCTAGTGAGGGAATAAAAATCTTTTTTCTATATTAATGTTTTAGTTAGTATGATAGGAAATGGAAATAAAATACTTAATTTGTCTGTTTTTATTAAGATCTTACAGAGAACTATGGCAAAAACTGATAATGGAGTTCTATGGCTGAAAAAAATATTAAATACTGCTTTCTTTATTTAAATTTACCCCAAGTATATTTTCCATATTTGTTTTAAATTTTATTTATAAATATTTCTGAATTTAAAAAATCCATAATTATGCTCTGTAAATACTTTTCAGAAAATAAACTAAAAAAAAATGAAAAACACTTTTTGTTATTTTGAAAAATACTATTATAGAATCTTAATAATTTTACATTCTACATCTCTCATTCATAATATAAGTTTGGTGCACACTGGCATGTTGGCTTAGTGTCTTCAGTGTGCTTTCATGGAAACAAATTATAAAGTCTAACAACTTCATCTGGCTGAATGTCAAACAAACACTGCCAGAAAGTTAGTTAATTTCAGCCAGAAGGAGGTACTAACTGAAAACTATGGGTTTAATTATCAGCAAGAAAACTGATCACCAAGGAAATAACAACCTACAAAAACCAGAGCTGGGAAAATCTGCGAAATTCTGAAAATGTAAAAAGCCATGGAAGGTTATCAGGACTGTCCCCTGACACTGGGGTAAGCATAAAGAATGGATGAAAACATGAAAAAAAAATTCTCCCAGAAGTGTCTCCAGGTCTTCAGTGGTTCTTGGTTGAGCTATAGGGGGTTATTTATGCAGGAGAGGCTCAGAGGGCTTTTTTCCCCACTAATTTCTCTGCTTTCTTTTTGAAGCTGCACATATTTTATGTCAACCATATCATGCAGCAGAGAGTCCCAAGTTTACCTGTGAGCTGTGCCACAAGCCACATCCATCTGTTGCTTTTGAAACCATCAACTGCTAATTACATGTGATTCTCTCTCATTTTCATACAGAGAGAGGCAGCAAACTGTTTTGCTCCTCATCTCACCCTCTGTGATACAGGTTTCATAAATGTGCATTACATTTCTTTTTGTCTCTTTTTCTGACTGGCAAAATCCTTTTTGATGAACTCTTCCTGAGTGCCATCCTGTACCACTTACCACCCTTGTCCCTCTTCTACACATCTCCCAGGCCTACCATATATTTAATGAGTGCAGGACTGTGTGCATCATTTCAGATGTTGATGTCCTGTGGACCTAACTGGTGGATTAACAATCCATGTTATTCATGTTAATCCATGTAATCCAGAAACAAGTATGTTTCTCACTGCTCCTTTCTAGATTCTTGTATTGGACTAATATGATGAAAGAGCGGTACTACACAATAGGAGTCTGTACCAGTTTAAATTTAATGAAAGGAGAGCAGCTACTCAGAAGTAAATCCTACCCACTGAATTTACAAAAATCATGGTGGCAAACACTATTTGGCTGTATTTCCTTGTGATTCACAAACACAGGCTTCATTTCGCCGTTTTGGGCACAAGTCCTGGTTTGCTTAATTAATACTTCACATAAAGCAAGTCAGCAGAATTGCTGGAGTTCAGGATGGCTGATAGAATCAACATAGCTATGACATAGTGCATTTTACCAGAAAAATATATTTGATTATATCTGTCAACAACTCTGGAGCAAACTTCTTAATTCTGGGTTTTATCCTCTGTATGCAAAGGAAACCATTTAGGAGGAGAAACACTGCAGTTACTCAAAGTTTACTTAAGGTATTTGTCTTCACATATCTACTGAAAGGAAAGAAAAAAAGCTCATTTCCCACAAACTTTACTTGTTTCTTTTTGATAGTGATTAATATATTCTTCTTACCAGAATAAGAACCAAATGAATGCAGTCCATTATATGTCCAGTAATTTTAAACAAATATATTCCTTTATTCTTTCTCCCCTGCATGTGCTGCAATCTGCCTTAGTGGGTCTGGAAATCACCACTACTGCAGCTCTCCTTAAACTTCTTAAAGTTCTGGACTTTTCTGAGCTCAGAGGTTTTAAATCTATGGACAATTTGAAGAAAATAACAAGGAGATGAAAAGGAAAAATAAATTCTTGGAAGTAATAATTGCTGCTTTCTGATTTTTGGAGAAATTCTGTTTCTCACATAAAAACCCCATCACAGCTGTAGACTACAAAACAGTGGTTTTTAGAAATTATAGTAAATGTGGACTTGATGTTCCCTGTTCTAGAGAAAGCCCTATCAGTCTGTTCAGACTCTAACAATAAGAAACTAAAGAAGTTGTATGAATATTAAACTCTTGAACAATTGCCCACAGGCAATATATGCTGATGGTGAAATTGAGACATGAGGAGGTGGAAAAGGAGTAGGTGTAAAAGATATAAGAGGAATAGAAAGAAGACAGAACAGCGGACACAGTGGAGGATGGAGAATTGACAGCAATATTCAGGGTATAAATTTGCTATTAGCTTGCAAGGAAATGAAGTAATACCATTTAAATTTAGCAAGGTGGGTTGCTGAGATACATGCAGAAAATAGAGACCAAGAATTTTCAAAGAAAACACAAATTATATTTTGATGATCTGTCTGTCCCTCAGTCTTTTCATTGTCTTAGTGAACAGAGCTGGCTGAATGAATAAAGAGCCATGGATAAGTACACAGCTTTTAATTCAACTGTGTTTTCTTCTCTTTTGGGTATAAAATGATAATTTTACAAAAAGTACAAGCTCTTATGACCTTGTTTGACTATTTTTGTGTTCAAATCCCAGCTGGGATCTGGAGGCTGGTATTTTTCTGAGAATTTTACTAACCTTCATAAATGATAGCCCACCCATTCATGTGCTGAGCCTCAGGGAGCTGGAAAGAAAACTCCAGTAGAGGACAGTTCTCAATATGAATTATCATCAATCCATGTTTCAGAGTGATAACTTTTCGTAGGCACAGTGGTTCTGAAAGCAACTACGTGTGCTTATATCAGCTCATGGAACAGACTTGATTTTTATGCATTCAGATTTCCCTTTTTGTGAACCTTCCAGTCCTGTTTGTCAGTACTTTCTGAATCAGACTGAAAAGATTGGGAAATTTTCATAGACAATGAAAATGTGACATGGCAGAATGCAACAGCCTATGAAAAATTATGCAAAAATTACAGTAAACCACAAAGATGATGAATATAGCTTTTGACCTTTTTTAATTGTTTCATATTCAAAGAATAAAATCACAACAAAGGGTTCATTTCCTTTTAAAAGGAGAGGAAAATGTCATTATTTTAAAATTAATATTGTGACTTCCAAAAAAGTGTAATTCTTAGTAAAAATAACATAATCAATGTGCATTTTCAGATAGGTACTGGCATTGTGGGTTGAGGCTGTGTGACCCAGGAATCAGTTGCTCCACACCCAGTCTCTTCCCTCTTCTGAGTGACCTTCAGGGCTAGGGAACAGAGGTAGACTGGGAATACAGATTTCTTTAAATTGATTTACTCAGTGCCCAAAATGTTGTTGATGATTCCCTGTGAAACTTTGCTCTTGCTTTGACAGATACATAGGTAGATAAATTGGGCCATTTATGGTAATGTTTTGCTTTCCTAGGTTTTTTTCCCCAAGATGAAATGGCAGGTGGAAACAGATCCCCTAGAATAACAACAAGGATTATTTTCTTCAAGGAAATGTATTAGCTTTCCTCTTCCAAAGAGGAAAAAGGCAGGAAGCTCCATTAGAGCAAACCTGAGGCTGCAACATTTAGGCATCAAGGAAATATGAAAATGTAGCATAGTGGTAATTTTGTCCAATTGCTTCTGAAAAATGAAAAGCTATCAAAATACAGACATGCATAAGTTGCCTAATATAAACTTGAGCAGCAAGGTTCTTTCAATCAATTGGAAGGAAGTCTGACATCCTTAAAATATATCTTTCCTTCTGCACATGCTTTGAAGAGAGTGGGCTGGAATTGTTCCTCCAGTAAAAAAAGAATTTGCATGAGAGAATTCTTATCAGGGTTTCAGAGTTTTCTGACTTTTGATTAAAAAATAAATAAATAAAATAATCACTTCACTCCCAGACACCAAAAGAAATGTGGTTTTAAATGACATGGGAATTTTTAATAGCATTTCGTGTTTCATCAGAAGACATTTTATTTCAGAACTGGTGAAAAAATCTATTTCTGATGTTTAGCTATCCTGTTGAATGGAGCTAAGCTCTTATGTAAAGTCTCAGAACATTATGGTCTACTCCTTAACTACAGGGCTCAAAAAAGTACAGAAGCTGTCTAGTTGAAATACCTTCAAATCAATCAGAAGAGATCTCTCAAGTCCCACTGATCATATGTATATGATAATGAAATCATATGTATACAGGGTCAGATAGTTATGCAGAGGAATTATTTATTGCTTGTCTAAAATCTGTAAAGAGACAGGAACTGATTAAAACTGTATGTACAAACACATATGCAAAATACGCTTAAAACCAAGCAAACATTGAGGATATAAAATCTGACACCTATAGAAAACACTGTGCCTGAAGAACATTTTTAGTGGATCTGCAGAGAGGGTCCTACTGTAATTTTGACTGCAGGAAATTTTATATTGGCAAATTTTCTTTAACTCCAAATGGAAATTAAAATGAAAATAAAGATGGAAAACCTGGTGTGTTTAATCTCATGCCAGTTTTCAGGGCAGAGAAGCACTTTGAGTGGAAGGTTTCCATCTCTCTCTTCCATCCACTAGTCTATGGAGATGGTCGGCACCTCCACTTCACAGGTCCCAGGCATCCAGAAAGGAGGGTAAAAGTCCTGTGATAAATGTGACTTCATGGAGGAGGTCAGGAAACAATTCAATTGCCACTGCAGGGTTCTTTAGCAGCATTAGGTACAAGGCTGTGTTTCTCTTCCCAGCAGCCATTCACTAAAGTCTCTAGCTCCTCAGATGAATGGAGTAGGTGCATTACCAGCAAGTCTCATTCATTACACCAGTCTGACTCACTCCAGAAAAAAAAAACCAGATCACTGAACAAGACAGATTTCTAAGGGAGAAACTGTGTGGTTGTACATTACAGTAAAACTTTCTCTGGATCCATTTTCCTTTCCTATACGTAAGCTAAAGAGAGGAAAGCACTCAAATAAAGATGATTAGGTGCATTTAAATGGAGTATGAGCATTAGTGAAAGAGCTGGGTTGTACAAACAAAAATATTTAAACATCTCAAATTTTTGCCAGTAAATAAAAAAAAAAAAATTGTCTCAATTAGAAGAGTGCTTAATCATTTTTGGTGCTTTGAGCACTCTGGAGAATAGTGAAAATAACTTAATAAGAGGCAAAGGAGCAAAAAACTTTCCAGTAATGAAGGGACATCCTGTGAGCCATAGGACACAAAATCTAGACAGATTGTAAATTCTCCTTCTCCAAAGACATTTTAGAAAGAGGTTTGGCATGCATAGGTCAGAAAAACAACAGACCTATTTCATCAACCCAAAGTACAGACTAAATAATCATTTCCCATCTCTTCCAGGATCATGCTTCCATCTTCAATTTATTACCTCCTTGATATATTATAACGCATTATATATCTGTTGTTGTAAGACAAACTAGATCCTCTAAAGTCAGCAGTGATCATTAGATTTCTGGCATGTGAAGATTTGATTTTAAGAATCTCTTTACCTAGTACAAAAATCCCAAACAAAGGAAAAAACAACCTCCTCCCAGTAATGTTAAAAAAACAAAACCAAATGAAAAAATATTTCTGACCAACCATCAAAGAGCACAAAACAACTTTTTAATTAAGGGAAAAGAAGAAATACAACAAAAGAGCTCTGTTTCAAAGGCTGTTTATGGGATTCCTGGCAGCACAGAGGAAATATTCTAAGGAACCCAAATTGCACCACAGCTGGCAAGGGCAACTATCCATAAGTATTTTCTTTTGACATTATTTATACTTGCAATAATAGCTTCTTAGAAAGAAATGTTATCTAAGTACAAATTCTCCCAAAGACATTGAAGCCTCAAGCATCTTGAATGTATGTAATATTTTTGGACCTCAGCAAAGCCTTCCATACTGTCTCAGTGTCCTTCTGGAAAAAATGTGCAGCATTATCAGCTGGATAAACACATCATGCAACTGGCTCAGGGGTTGGGCATAAAGAGTTACAAAATAGGGAGACACCAAGCTGGCCACCTGTCATTAGTGTGGTTCTGTAGGACTCCATCCTCAGCCCTGCAGAACTCTCCAACATCTTTCTTAATGAGCTTTGTTAATGGCACAGGGCTCAAATCAACCTTAAGTTTGCTGACTCCCCTAAATTGGGAGAAGCTGTTGATTCCAAGACAGGGATATGTCCTGCATAGGGACATCAACAAATTAGAGACATGGGGAATCACCCACCATATGAAGCTGAACAAGGGCAAGTGCCAGAATCTGCACCTCCAACACACAGGGACAACCCTGGATGTGTGTATAGACTGAGGAATGAGAGGAGAGGCTGGAGAGGAGTGCTGTGGAAAGGGACCTGGGGCTCCTGCTCTATGGCAAGGTGAATCTGAGTCAGCAGTGCCCTGCTGGGGAGTCCTGCACAGGGCCAGGAGATGGACTTGATGACCCTGGTGGGTCCCCTCCAGATCAGGATATTCTATGATTCTGTGATGTTCCATTTCAGAGGGAATGTTCCAATACATAGTGCCTGCAAACAATTATTTTATAACCCAGTTCCTGAACACAGTGACCTCTTATTTCTCTCTTGCGCAATTGAAAATCTTTACCGTAAAAATAATTTTTAAAATGTCCTTATCTTGCCTTTTTGAAATGAAAAATGAAAATGCGAGGAGCTATATTGTCTAAATATACCTCAGGATTTTTTTTTTTTTTAATTTTAATGGCTTTCTGTGGATTGGATGCTTTTTAACTTTTCATTTTCTTCTGGAATCTAAATGTGAAGTTCTTATGAAAGTGATGTCAAGCTGCTCATGTAATATAGTTATCTTCCTACCATCATTGCACTTCTCATTAGGTTTTTTTTGCAGTCTAACAATGCCCAAGAGGCCATAACAATTTAAATAAGCTGCAGGTTACTAATCAAAGTGAAGACTTTTATGGAAATCAACACAAATTGAAAGCTATAGCTGTTTTTAAAAACAGCAGTAATTAATGAGGGAAATAATGCAGGTCAATATAACAAGATAACTATTGGAAATTAAGCATTGAAAAACATTATGGTATTACAGAAAATCTGCGTCTGACAAGATTTTTAATAAACAACAGCTAAAAAATGCAGATTATCTATTTGAAAAAAGATAAAAGAGTATCACTAACATTTTTAGAACAGGGATAATTTTAACACTGAGCTTGTAACCAGAAGATGGAAAGCTGTGAAAAGATTTTCAGGCAGTGTCTGAATTTGTTGGGCTGGGCCCAGCTTTGCTTTTATAGACAGTAATGCATGGCAGAATCTGTCTGGGATATAAAACAGAATAAAGAAAGGAAGAAGGCCAGACTTGGAGACTGAGTTCATTTGCATGTGGAGCTCACTCATTTTCATTAGTGGGTTACTCAAACACAAAGTTGTTGTTTGCACCCAAAAGCATTGTCTTCAGTGGATAAGTGGCCTACAAACTCATCATTGTATTTAGCTGTTATATTCTTTAAGAGCTTTAGTCCAAGAAATTCAGAGAAAAAAGTATAGGGGGGAAAAGGGTGGTCAAGTTAACTGAAAGTATAATCTAGACACACAACCCTTTAATAAATGGCCCAAGCAGGGAGCTCTTTCATATAAATTTTAGGGGTGAAACAGTGTAAGTTAAAACAATGTAAATCAGGAAATCATAGTGAGTCACCACTTAAAAGGGCATAAGAAAGGCAAGACTTGCTCTAAAAATATATAGAAAAAAGAAACAAATGCACTTATTGAAAGTTTTATTTACAGCATAAATTGTTACTTAAAAATGGCAAGAATGAGATGAGTACTTATGGCTTATATTGCTTTACTTCTTAAAGGCACAAAGGTATTCCTGCCCTGTGGTAATAATGTACTTACAATAATAGCCAAAGAAGGTGGTTAGGCAGAGACCAGAATAGAAACCTAAATGGAGTATGGAAAATTGTGTCTAAAATTTGCTTCTCAGCTCAATTATTAACAATTTGTGTTGAATCTACTACCTGAAAAAAGGTCATGTTTAAAGATGAAGGCAGCCAGGGAAGCACTGCTCAGTAGTTTATTACAGCTAAGCAGGAAGCTCCTGGCAGAACACAACAGACTGACTGAGCTGCTGCACACCCTGGCCAGCCAGGGGGAAAGCTGAAATGAATGCCAGCAGGAGAAAATCAAACATAATGGGACTACACATGGACAGTGGCACCAGGAAAAAAGAGTGGTGAGCTCTGATCAACTCCTGCTCTTCTGTTGTGCCCCTCCTGCGGCACACAGGCCATGGTTCTTGCAAAGCAAGGACAACTTCTTACCTGCTTTGCCAGAATTTCCCTGGCAGAAAGGATACAGAGTATGTGATGCATTCGGCTTGGGGCTGGTATCTTTCTTCTCTCCTGAAATTCATGAGAGGACAGAATCCTCTAAGCTAACCACCCTACAACCTCTAAAGAATGGCTGCTCATGCAATGCCCCTCACTTCCTGCAAACTCTTGGATCGTGCTATATTCACCCCAGAATGAACAAGGATTATCTTTTTACCTTTTACCCTTCTGTATGTAGAAGTCTGGGAGAAGCTTGCTAACAGAAGCAAATGAGAAAATTCAGTTAAAAGATGATTCAACACTGGTTGGAAGAAAACCGGAAAGCAGGAAGAATGGAGCCACTTAGAAGAAGAAGAGAAGTATAAATGTCAGTAATGCAGAAGGACATAGCTAGTGAGAGCAAAGCTGGGGAACTCTGAGAAGAAGTTCTGTACTGTACTGTATTTTAGTATCGTGCTGTTAATGAGTAGTGTCCAGAGTGAACATAGAGAGCAAGGAATTTTACCTTCTCACAGCAAACAACCACATCTGTTACATCTTTTTCTTAGCATAACACTTACTGTGTCCACTGTCTGGAGAGGACAGCATGGCCTACCAGGGCTATATGACCTGAGTGCATTGAAACAGTGAGGGAAATTTTTGATAAAAGCAAAAAATCCTCCTCTTGTCTAAGCAGACTGTTTTCACAAACCATGCCTTATAGAGTAATTCATCTGCTAAGACGAGCTCAGACTTTAGGTGGTTGTTTAACTTTCCTTGTGGTCATTGCACAGGCTTCTCTGAGATGGCAGTGACCATTTGGGGACCTTGTCCATCCAAAGGGAGTGAACATTAGTTGCAATTCAAACCCAGCTGTACAATGTTTTGAGAGAGAGAAGGAAAATACAATGGTACAGACAGAACAAGTTCAGGCGAAGGTAAGACCCAAGTATTCCTGACTTTTGGGCACTGATGGATGTTGTTCCCTAAATAGGCATTGAAAATTGTTTTCAATAGGGAGGGATATTGCTGTGCAGCCAGAGAACGACAAATTTAGTAGCTATATTTAAGAACAGGCAATGTTTCAGACAACCGTAAGCCCATTAGTCTGACCCCTGTGTTACATAGGGCTCTACATCAAACTGTGAAGGAAAGACTAAAGAATGGAAAGGGAAGGTGAAAAAGCTCAAACTGTGGCAGACTAAACGAGATCAATTTCATATCTGTATAAAACAGGTAATTAAAGATCCAGAGTAAACGGGCAGAAATACCTAATCTATGTGACTTCAGTGAGACATTTAAAGCAGAACACACTGGAGAAGACAGGAGCTATTTAAATCACAGAGAAAGTAAAGAACTGGCTAATGCAAAGGAGTGTCAGGTGACACAAATTTTGAGGCATTGCCAATACCTGAGGAAGATCAGAATATTTTATGGGAATAACTGAATGATCACAAGGCTTGGAAAAATAGAAATAGTTTAAATTTAAGAGTGCAATGTGCAAAAGTGCAAATCATGCCTTAGTAAAAAGATAGCAAAAATGACTGCTCCAAGCTGACTCATCATCAGCTGAGAGCTAAAAATGATAAAAACGTCTGGGCAAAGCAAAGCATTGTTAGGAGAGATACAGAAAAATAGAATAAAATAAAAAAATAACTCCAAGAATTTATCAGTTTCACCATTTCCAGAGGAGATGAAGGTGTGTTGATGCACTTTACAAAGCACTGAGGAAATTCCAACCATAAAAGAATGCATCTTTCCAATCACTCACACTCAAAAAAGACAAAATCAGACCGGAATGGAGGAAAGAAGTAATGAGACTAAAGCAGCCTTCTCTGTTTAGCTTAGTAAAATGAATCTTGAAATCGAACACATTTTTGTAAACAAGGGGTAAACACCATGAGAAAAACCTGCTACAGTAGTAGCAGAGTCAGGGGTATGAAAAGAAAACAAATGTACAAATGTACAAATGCCAAATACTTTTAAACTGCAGATAGGGACTAGTTATGTCATAAAATGAGTAGAGAAGGGGCTAATAGAAAGTAGAAGAATGAGATAATGAAATTTCCTGAGGACACAAATTTTGAGGCAAGTCAATAACATGGAGTGTTGGAATAGACTTCTAAAATTAGGTTACAGCAATAAAAAGGATCCAAATTAAAACCCCTAATATATTGAAAATAGAATTGCATGGGTTCTAGAAAGAAATATTGATACATTTAACTGAGCTAGTAGGAGACTGGACTGGCTGACCCTTGTAGTTAAATGTTCTCAACTTTGCTTCTTTTGAGGCACTTAGCCTTATGCTAGAGCCTTCAAAAAGCCATGAGCTACGCTGGAATTTTAGAAACACCTGACCACCCCAGATGTTTCTTTTCTAAAGAAAGCAACCAAGCCCTCAAAGCTCACAGACAAATTTAGAAACCACTCCATTGTGATCAGATATATCCATCTCTATTCCAGCTTTTTAACAGTTATGAAACAGAGCTAAGGAGGAAAACTAACCTCTTAGCCACTCTCTTCTTGACATGTAGGCCACAAGGAATTAGATAATCTCCCTTCTCATGGCTAAGTGTGCAACACAGCCCTGTGTTTTATATCCTCTAAAGGGGGTTCTACAATGAAGGCCATTATGTGCACTTAACATGCAATTAATGCATGTCTCAAATTATGGGTTGTGTTAATAATGCTCTCCTGTTATGCTTATCTGGTGTTT
Source organism: Parus major (assembly GCF_001522545.3). NCBI lineage: Eukaryota > Metazoa > Chordata > Aves > Passeriformes > Paridae > Parus > Parus major. The sequence goes on from NC_031769.1 coordinate 103,289,344, forward strand.
CCTTATATGAAACAATGAAACAAAATAAATGAACCTTGGTTCAGCAGGAGCTGTCAAATTAGAAACGGTTACAAAGTAATAATTAGGGAAAATGGATCACAGTGTTCAGGCTTCAGCAATGATTGTCCCTCTGTGGGCCATTAACAAAATCTAGTCGTTGGATCTGCATGAAATTTTAATGAAGCCACAAGTAAACAAACTGCAAAACCTTGTGGGCAGCAGTTCTCTTGCTTTGTGAGGAAGATCTTCATATAATACTGGGCTTCTTCTCCCTCTTTTCCCACCTTTTCCTCCTCATGCCAGTGATTTTGGTCAGGGAGGATTAATTTAAGGTCCTCTCGCACGGTGATATTTGAAAAATGGTGGTGTCTTCGGACCCCTACAGCATAGGTCAGCTGCAATTTTTTTTCAGCGGGCTAGGCTGCATTTTATTAATTTATTTACTGAGGAAAGTGCAGGAATGATAGGCAGGGTCTCGAGATCCTGTCACAAAGCTCCGCGCCCCCAGCTGGAGCGCCGGGCTCTGGGGCGGGGCCGTTCGGCAGCGGACACCGGCGAGGACGCAGCCCCGCCGAGCCACCCTTCCAGAAGGGTTTGCGCCCATTTCATCCCTCCCGACTGCCGCACCAGAAGAACCCGCAGCTCTTTCACCTTCCCGGGTTTGCAGGAGGACGGAGGCAGCGCTCCTTCCCTGCCTGCAAAGAGCGCTCCCGGCCGCTCCGGGCCGGGCGGGCAGCGGAGCTTCGCTGCCCCATCTGCTGGCCACGGGAGGAGGAGAGAGCCGAGGGAAGGAGCAGCAGATCGCGGGGAGAGAGGGGGAACGGCCCCCGGGCCGCTTGTTGTTTTAACACTTGTCCCCCAAATTAGTTTATATGAGGTCGAAGGGGCTTCGGTAATTTAGCTCGCCTTCGGCTGGTCCTAATAGCGCTCGAGATGGAACCTATTTATTAGGTTCATTTATTTTCTTGTAAGCATCTGAAAAGAGAGATGAAGCCGCTGGTTTCTTAAACAGTAATACCATTGCTTTCAATTTCTCTGACACTCCTTCGTTTTAAGATTCATAAATTGTTTCTGTCTTTTCCCAAAAATTCCCTTTGGGGAATCTGCTGACAGATGTAAACTGGCCTCTCCATTCAGCCTGAAGAGTCCCGCTGCTTCAGATTTGTACGTGAAACGTCTGACATTGAAAAGTGTGATCTGGAAAATATTTTTATGGATTACAAGGGAAGGAATTTGAGTCCTAAAAATATTTAACATACAGAGATCTTTGAGGAAGATTCAGTTACCAGGTCTCCTGTCCATCAGTCATTTTTGGCAATGAGTGAGCTGGATAGGCCACTCAGCAGCTCCAGAGTTTCCTCCCTGGGGCATCCTCGAGCCTCTACAAAGTTTGAAAAGCTGTCAAGGCAGAGCCGAGGGTTCGTTCTGTCCTCTCTGGGTAAAGGCTGCCCATGTAGAGAGCTCACTTCTCCCTGGATGCATTCAACAAGGTCTGCAAGGGTATGAGTGGCTGAAATTGAGTAACCCAGGGGTCACATGCAGAGAAATCTATCCATTATCACTGCTCTGATCAGCCTGTAAAAACCTGGAAAGGCAATGAGCCAGGTAGAGGGGCCACTGCAACAGAGGGACACTGAGGTAGAGTTGCAGGGATGCAGGGACATTTTTCCAGTTGTAGTGATCTATGTCCCTGGGATGCTGCAATGTGTGTTGGCAAGTCACAGCTGCTCCAGCAAGACAGTGAGTTGCAAAGCTCTGGAGGAAATAACTGGGACTGGGTTGACTTTGAGTCACAAGCTCTTACAGTAGATATTACTGCGAGGCATTTAGGAAATACTGAAGTTTGAATGGTATATTCACTGACATTTTCCCTAAACCAGCCAGTTTGTGAAGTTATTAAATGTCCTCTTTTGGTTTTCTCTTTTCTTCAGATGTTTTTGAAAAGTTTTATTCTGAGGCATGGTCACCTGTACGCTGGATGAAAAGTATATTCTCTTGTGTCAGGTGTCCAAATCTTGGGAGGCAAATGCCTGATGAAAAAAAGAAAGTGCCTCACCTCTACTTGATTACATTTCCACAGTATTTACCTGGGAAACTGGCATACAGAGCTCAGACTTACATTGCTCTGGCTACTGCATGTACACCTTTCACCTGTAAAGCCCAGCTGGAGTTTAGCCCATATCCCTGGTGCCTCCAGATCCAGCAACACATCATATATTTCCCTGGATCCCTCTGAATGTTCTCTCATGCCATATGACACGGCCAGTGTTGATGGTCTACAAATGCAATCCTACTTGGATGAGGTGTCTCAAAATCAGATTTGATAAACTATCACAAGAAAAAGCATGACTGGACAAAAATAGGTTCAATCTAAAATTCCGTAATTGAATTCAAGCTATAAAACTGACAGAAAGTTGAAAGCTAGGTCTGTGAATCCTTCACACATAGCACAAAATTACTTTTATTGATTTATTTCCTCCAACTTCAGATTAAGCTATTTCTCCTTATTTTGAAAGTCTGGAGTTATTTTCCTGTCCTTTCCTGCTGACTGGTTATTCATTTTTTGTTTTGATTTTTTTTAAAAAGAATTCCACTCTGAGATAAACCTGAAGATCTCAATGCCATGCTGACCCCAGAGCAATGAAGTAGTTTCGCAGAAACTTCCTTGATCCAGTCCTCCTGAAAGTTTCTTGTACAAAAAAAATGTACAGGCATTGAGAAAGACATAAGGTTTGCCAACAAGAGGTAGATATCAAAAAATCCAAGAGGGAAATGAAAATGACATTTTCTTACTTTTCTCTTTACTGCCTGTCAGGAGCTTATGTTAATGGAAAGCACAATCTCAGAGTTTTTAAAGGCTTTTTCCTGCATTTCAATCTTAACAAACCACCTAAAATGAAAGGATAGAATTAGGTGATTAATTAAAATATATTCTATAGCCAAATAACCATAAAGATATACAGTCATCTCATATCACTGCATGGATGCAATGATCCGCTGAAATCATTCCAAGTTTTGAGGCAAGCTCTCCATCCTAACCTTGCACCGAGACCTGGCTTTGCACCAGGACACTCAGTGCCTCTCTTTCCGTCTTCTCTTTTGCACTTAGTCAGAAGGAGTTTGGCCAGGGGAGACAGGAGCTGTAACCAACTCCAAATGCAGACCATGAGAGGACTGTGGTCATGTAGCAAGCTGCAGTGCCCTCCCAGAACTCTGTGCTTGTACAGCCACCAGGTTCTGCTTCCGGATCAAAAGCACTCAGCACTGTCTGGAGATGTGATGTGCCTTGGGTGAATTCCCTGTCAGACCACTTGCTTCATGAGAAGAAATATAAAAGTACTTCTTTCTTTATTTCAGTATCACTGGGTGATTTAATTCCCACCATAAGGTAAGCAATCCCCTTCTGCTGGTGAAGATAGTTTTCAGTTTGCTGTATTTTCTATAATAAACTGATTTAAAAAGTCAAGTAAGTGTGTCAGCACCTGGCATCACACACAGAAATTCAACCACAGGAAACTTGTACATATTCTTATTAAATTCCCTTTAAGTATCAGGAATCTCTACATGTACAGAGGACTGTTGGCTGAAAGCAAGTGGGAAATCCTTACCACCTTTCAGCATCCCCTTCCAGTATGCTACATGACCTACTCTAAAGACAGAGAATGAAAAGATTCAACTGTCCCTATGTCAGCTCTGTGAGCAGCTTCTCTCTTCTGCCATAACTGTTATTTTCTCATTGACTATTACTAGCAGATAAAAAGATGTTGCTTCTAAACACATTTTCCTTCAATATTTTTAAACAAAAACAAGCTGGAAAGATTCCTATGTCATAGGCCTGTACTGATTCATTCACTGTATCATGAAAGGTTTGGTTTGTAATTTTGGATTACTGTGACAAAACAAACATAAGGAAAGGCAGCTTGGCAAAAATTCTGGTTCCTTTTTTGAACCTACTTTGCCTTTGTCTATAATCCATAGTCTCAGGTGTCAACACAAGCCACTGCTCCCTGCAGGAAATGTAGAACAAAAGTGAGAGTCTTGAATAAAATATTCCATGGGATTTTTTTCTGTTGCTTCCTAGTGGAGATAACTCTGTGCTTTCCAAGTAATATGAAAGCAGACTTCTCTTAAATATGTCACTGTAGGCTGCCTGTTTGTTTCCACTAAGAATTCTGTCCTTGTAACTGACAACAACATAAACCATTTGATATCGCTGTTACCTTAAAGCCTGTTGCTGATCACCTAGTAGGAAAAAAGTCAATTTCTACTTGCTTGGGTTTTTTAAGTGAGAATTTCCAGCTACAGTTCTTCATACAAGACTCATTTGGCAACATATACCCATAGACCACCAGCTTAGATATGACTTTTTCTGCTATTAGTTAACTCTTTCTTGGGCTACATTATTTGTAGAATAATTTGTTTAAATGGACTTAATTTGTGACTGAATTCCCACTGAAATGGAAGAATAGAGGATATGAAAAGTGAGATTAATATATGACACACAGACAATTTGATGACAACCTGATGGATGACTTGATTGCTGCTTTGGAGGAAATAACGTTATAGGACTAAATTCAGAATGTAAGTAAGCCCGGAGGCTGTCTAATTTACTATGGCTTGCATCAATTCTAAGTAAAGACTGGAGGTACTGTGCATATGTCAAACACATCTAGATCTTCCAAAAATGGACTGTTCTTAGTTTTTCTTTAACTCTACCCGAAATTTCCACAGAGGCAAGGGCTATGTGCACTTACCTTTTCTTAAGTTTACTGAATTACTTAATTTCTTGCCTCAGTGGGGAGGCAAATTTATGAAAAGCTTATGAACTAAACCCAGAGGGAAGAATTACACAGGGAATTGTAAGAATTACAAAACTGTAATTGTTAATAAATGTATTTTAATGAAATTTCTAACTATAATTACAAAGAACTATAGAAGAAGGAACAGTCAGATCTGAAAGTCTTGATCTGAAAGTGGGAGCTGTACCAGAGCAGGTGCTCAACAAAAGGAAGCACACAGATTTGGCTACCTTAGTGATGAAGCTGTTGGTCTTTTGCAAGCTTTGGCAAGTCTGAAACCTCAGGCCCTGGCACCATGCATGCATGGATTTGTGAAATGCAGTGCAGGGAGATGGTGGGTGGAGTAGACAGATGAGCTCTGTGCTTCCACAGAAGACAACATCCTCCTTTCTCTCCTTTTGCAAAAGCTTGGAATTGCACACCCTACTCTCACAAAGAGCTTAAAAACGGGAATTAAGAGGAAGAGTCCTTTTGTCTGAGGCAAAATCCCAAATCTTAAATATTTGGACATCTAAACATAATTACACTATCCCCAGGGTTAATGAAACTCAAGCCTGGGTGCAAATTCTCCCCCATGCAAACCAGACTTCTGCAACCATAAAATCCTGAATTATGTCCCTGAAACCCGAGGTCTGAGTCATCTGTGCTCTTATCCATTCAGGAACAGAAAAAAGAAAATGTTCCTTAAAAAATATTCATCACCCCCAATGATCTGGTGTGTTTGCGTTGCCAAGCAACTGTGCTGCATCTCTGCACCTCCGAGACCCATGGGTCAAACCCAATGTCAACATAAAAGTTTGAGAGTCCAGTCAGGATTGTGGCACATAAATATTGATGAGGAAAAAGGCAGAAGAGGGTGTATATCTGCAGTCCTGTTTTTAGAAGTAATGTGGTTTCCAATTATGCTACCAGTATAACAGCCAGGTGTATTTCAAAATCACAAGCCAAGTGGTTTTCATCCTGCAAAGACTTGGTTATTCAAGAAGTTAGTTTGTAAGGATGCAGAAACACCTACAGAAACCCTGAAAAGTTGAGTCTTGGCCCTTGCTGATTTTCACCACTATATTATATTTCACCAGATATACTCCATTTTCTTCCCACACAAATGCATTTTCTTCATGTCTTGTCTTGCTGAATGTTGTAGTGGTATGGATGGACTTCACACATTAGAGAGAAGTATCAATATGTTAATTTGTACATACCAGTGATTTAGGAAAGTTTGATAATAAATCTTACATTGGTTTTACAGCATTCCATGGCATGGTAATACACTAGACAAGGTGAGTCAAACCTTTTAGGGAGACCCTCCTTTTGAGTCATGGGATTCAGAAATCCCTTGCATTCTGAACTCCTTCTCAGAAAGGAATTGAAGTGTGACTGGATGCAGGCTTAGTTCCACACTATGGTTTATGTCTAAAGGATTATTTAGGCATAAGCAATGCTTTATATCACTTAGGTAAGATTTTAAAGCTTAGTACACTGATAATTTCTTACCAAGAATCTGTTGCAACAAGTAATCTCTCAGCCTCAAAGAATAATCTTGAGAGACATCCTTCCTCAAGGGAAGATTCTGTCATGCAGCTCACTGCCATGCAAGAAGCACAATGGACCCTGTACTGTCCACTATTTATGGAGTTGGATAATTGACTCATAGTTATATTTACATATTGAATCCAGATGTTAGTGTCTTCCAAAATTGTTTTGAGCAGCACTATGTTTAAGTGAGCACATTGCCCAAATTAGTCCTTGGCTGTTGTGCTGTCTCCCCTGAATCCACTTTGGGTCAGATGCAGCCACTATGACCAACCCTGGGGTTCAACACAACATGAGGGTTACAGGAAAAAAAGATCAGGCTGGTGGAAAGGAGAATATGTTACATGCATTTGGGTAAGGCTGTGTTGTCCTAGAGTGTCAATTATTTCTGAGAAGAGATAGCCTAGAGTGAATTACACAATTTCTCTGCACCTTTCTGGGGTGGGACTCAGATCCAAGGCTGAGCAAAAGTGAAAGAAGGGGTATATGGAGATGGGCTTGTCTGCTGAGCCATGCCTCTGCCATGGCATTCATCAGAGAAGCAGTGGCAGCCCAGAGAAACACCAATGGCATGTGGACAGCTTATGGTAAGGGGGTATAAACCTGGTACCATTTCAATAACCAGTTTAATTGTCTGTCTTCCAGAACACACCTTGAAGGGGTTAAATGGAAATAAGGACTGGAGTGGGAAATCCATGTGAAAACAGGAAATTTCCAGCTAAACACAAGGAGATTGGAAAGTCGGATCATTGAAGAGAAGAGTGAGAGAGGGAAAGTAGACTAACATATTCATGCAGTGAGGCTCCTGATGTTTGCTGATCGCCCTTAGGAGCAGCATACTGAACTTTACCAAGTAAAAGAATCTCAGTGGTTTATCAGGCAGATCTGGTGCATTTTTTTTTTTGCAAAATCTCACCAGCAAGACAGAAGTACGTGAGGGATAGAGCAGTCAGATAGCACAGCAACATCATCTCTGTCAGCAGCTGAGCAGGATTAGCCAGGGTGAAGATTTGTGAAAAGATCACCATGCGGCTGGTACAGCATTTGCTGTGAATGCAGAGCAGAAGCAATGAGAAGGCCAGCAGAACTGTTCAAAGAATGATGTGACCAATGATCACAGATCTCTGAAATAACAAAAAGAACTAGATGAAAGTTATGCAGGAGACAGAGACGATTCTTGAGGTGGAGAAAGGCAACACAGAGGAAAAGGTGCTAGTCTCAGGGTCAAAGAGATAGATGTTGCATTTCATTTTGCAAATCATATATAAAATCTATTATCAAGAAATGAAGTAAAGCTTTTAAATAGTATGTTTGCAAGTTCAAGCATGATCAAACACATCTTATGGTTAAAATTCAAATTACTAAAAAGGTGATTTGAAATAATCATGCAAGCACAAGAAGGCTATTAAGTCCTTGATAGCTCTGACAAAGAGGGCAATAAGGGCATATCCAATTTGGATTACAAACAGTGAGAATCATTCTATTTTTGACTGCATTATGCATTGCCCGTGGAGTGATTTATTTCATCAAGGGGTTATAGCAAGTGAGATTGTAGCAAAACAGGGCATCACTCTCCAGACAAGGCTGTTGCTCTGGTGTGTCACATGATATTTGCATATTTCTTGCGCTTCCTCATCAATAAGTTTTTGTGAAATTAACAAAAACTGGTGAAGCATGTGCTCAAATTAGACAGCTTCAAAGGCAAAATGATTTGCTTTGGTCAGTGGTTCCTAGCCAGTGATCTCTCCAGTGAAGTGAAAGCCCTCACCAGCTGAGGGGCAGCAGCTGAAAAGAGGCATCGTGGATGCTCCCCCCATATCCAAATCCACAAGTTCTTGACTTTAACAGTGAAAGGCTGTACAAACAGGAGTGCTTCACACACTGCAATTTTGTGACTTTTCATTTCCCAATTTTCATTCTCCCCTAAATTCTTCTGCCTGAGCAAGGGATCCCAGGAGGCAGGCAGGCAACATGGTCCTGCACACCAGGTTATGCTTGGCAGGGATCCTCCTTGGAGGGGATAAGGGCTCAGAAGGAAATTAATTCTGGTCCAACACTTGAGTAGATTGTTGGCTAGAGAGCACCTGGTTTTGTCTGCTTTTCCTCTGTCCCTAGCACACGTGTGCTACCTCCTGCTTGCTGCTGAAGAAGGACCTCCAGTTTGCTGCCAGAGTTTGGCAAAGAGGTTGGTGCATTTGGGGCTCTGTATGATCATTGAAGAGCTGATGGGCAGTGAAGTTTGGAAACTCATTGATTTGTGGAAAAATAGAAAATCCAGAAAGTCCTCACATTTATACTCAGCCTCCCTGAAATGGCATGCAATGATTCCCATGGAGATTTCACATAGCCACTTCATCCCCTGGAGACACTGCCCAGCAATAAAATTACATTTTATTAAATCCTTATAGTTACTTGGAGATGAGGGAGGAAAATGAACAGCAGCAAGGTACCAGGACATTACCTGTGGCTGCAAGTAAAGGTCAGGTGATTTGTCCATGTCCTAGGCAGTGAGGCATCATCCAGCTCTCAGCTAATGGAGAGTCACTGTGATCTCACTCTTAGGAGCTGGCTATGAGGCATTACAGAGGTGCAGCAGAAACTGCTCATGCCCCTTGCTCTTGCTGCCCCTTGCTCTTCCCCCACTGACACCTGGGCACAGCTCTCTCCCATCCAAGAGCAGCAGCCAAATGTCCAGCAGGAGCCCCTTCATGTTGAAACTATGGCAGAGAGCCATCTAGTTATCCTCTCTCTGTAACAATGAATATCACAGATGTACTGATGGGGAAGACACGGAGGCTGCCCTGGCAAGAGTCCACCTGCTCTCCAAAGGACCCCATTAGAAATTTAAGAAAATTTAATAGCTTTTTGTCACTGGATGGACAAATGTTGGGCCTCAAGAATGTCAAATCTAGCACAGCTGTCATGACACAGCTGTAGCAGCACATTGAGTACAAAGCTGAGCTTACAAGTATGTGATTTTGTTTTACATTTCCATTTCTGTTATAAATTGCAGAATGAGTGGGCTGTATATAGCTGTAGGGAGCAAGGTCAGCACCAAGGGAATAGACATCAAATATTCAAAATCATGTGGATATGAAATGTGCCAGCTTGGGATGGAAATTTCTATTTTGGGAGTATATTAGAAGTAACTCAAAGGCTTTCTGTTTCACCTCTTATGATCCACATATGCCGCCTTTCTTGACATTTTTCCTACAGTCTGGTGTCCCCTGGGAGCTGGTTGGGTTTGCTAGATATAATAGGTCAGACCTGAAAGCATATGTTGGGAAAGACAGGTTTTCTGCACTTCACCCTAGAAGCAAGGAGGTGGGAACAGAAGAAACTCTCAATTCATTTACAGGGAAGCTGCTCCTCAGCAAGGCAAGGCAAATCTTGCAAAATATTTAGTCTGAATATTACGACAAATGTTCAAATTATTTACCTCCAACATACTGTTTCTTTTATCTGTTCCCCTTCTGCAAATATTCATAAAGCAGAGTTTTTCTGGCACAGCTATTTACAAGGAGAGAATATCAATATAACAAGCATGAATATTCACATAGTGATAAAATTCTACGTTTACAAGCACCAGTATGTACACCAACACATTTATTAAGCCACGTGCAAAAATACTGCCTTGTGACTTATCCAGCCAATTGCAAACAGCTCTTGCATCTTAAGTACTGAGTGTTCAAAAGGCACTGCAAGCGAGCAGTCCAAAGAGACAAATCCATTAACATTTGGAGAATGCACTGACTAATACACAATTTTAATGAAATGGAATTGTGAAGTTATTTTTATTAATGACATTTATGAATTAGAGTGCTTCTACAAATGCTCTAGCAGCAGAGAAAGCTGCTATCCCACATGCAGAGTTTATAGTAATGGAATAAATTGCTATGCAATACTATCTGCATTTTCACTTTGTAGTTGCACCTGTGATTAAATCCTTTCCAACTGTCAACACCGTTTCTTGTCTTCCAGGAGACACAAGTTACTTCAGTCTCATAAAATATCTGAAACCTCTGGTGTATTTTTAATATGAAGGGTGGTGATTTTTAAAGCTTTTTTTAAAGACATTAAGGTGTCTTTTCCTTAATCATTACAGTAATTTTCTGTAATAAAAATTTTTAAAATGCAAGCAGGAAAAATAATTTTAGCACTTTATCCTCGAAATGCACATTTCCTTGGAGCAGGACACACAAGGATCATTGCTTAAGGGTGATAAAGAGCTCAGCACTAAGAATGCTATGATGGGTAAGGAGATTCTGAAGCAATTTTATATACAGCTCTACTGTCATCCCTTTATTCCTTGATGCCAGCTTAATTCTCATCTGAAGTGCAGGTAAGAGCTCTAGCTAATAAAGACTTGCAAGGAAGTATTGCAGAAGTAAAGCTCTAAGGTATTGCATGTAAAAGACCAGGCTATTGGATGAAAAGTCTTCAGCTGGTTTTTGATGGAAAATTTAGATAGAGGTTTGTATAAGGTGAATATATCTGAAACCTGTAAGACTTGTGTATGTATATTTGATACAAAAAATAGCATTTGGAATATTGTCAGTATTTTTTTTTTTTAATGCTCCAAGACAGTAAACCTGTATGTTCTTTATGCAAACTCTCAAAAATACCCCACCTATAAACACCTACTTGCCAGTTTGCAGCTAGTTTCCCTTTAGCCAAAGCAAAACTAAATTTGACTTGGACCATGCTATGGTTTCTCTCCCTGCCCATTTTCATCCATTAGTTTTCATGCTTCTCTTTCCTGAACAATTGACTGTTTTTCCCAATCCTCAAACCTCTTCACTGAGGGCAAGCTTTGCGTGGGATCCCTGTTCCCTTGGCGATCAAAATATACATTCCTTTGAGCTTCATTCAGCAATGCATGCTGCTGTACAATATTTTTAACTGCAATAATGCTGCATTGGGATGGGGAAGAGAATTAGAAGATAAAATGTGAGAAAACTCATGGGTTGAGAGAACAACAGATTCATAGGTGAACCAAAAGCCACTCACACAAGTAAAGAAAAACTAAGAATTCCCTCACTACTTCCCATAGGCAGGCAGGTGTTCAGCCATCTCCAGGAAAGCCAGGCTCCATTATGTGCAGTGGTTACACAGGATTGCAAATGCCATCACTCCAAACACTCCCCACTTCCTTCTTCTTCCTCCATCTCTATGTGCTGAGCACACTGTGGTATGTTGTGGAACATCCCTTTGCCCAGCTGGGGTCAGCTGTCCTGGCTGTGTCCTCTCCCAGCTTCTTATGCACCTGCAGCCTCTCCACTGGTGGGGTGGGGTGAGGGAGAAAGGCCTTCAGTCACTGCTCATCACTGACTAAAACATCCCCATGCTGTCCATACTGTTTTCAGCACAAATATAAAACAAATATAAACCATACTAACTATTTTGAAGAAAATCAAGTCTACACTAGCCAAACCAGCAGGATAAGGAATGGAAGGAAGGATTTTCCAGTAGCTCAGCCTTAAAAAAAACTCCATGATTTTACACCCAGTCAATTATTTTTTTACTAAATTTCTCAATTCAGGCAACGCAACTAGTATGCTTCTTCAGCAAATCAGGTCTCAGTCCCACAAAGTTTTATCAGCCCAGCTGTATTTTAAAGTTTGGGGTAGCTTTGTAATTTCTAAAGAGCACAGCTAGAAGGCAGCTAAGATGACTTACAACTTTTTAGACTGAAAAATACAGAATTCCCAGGATTCAAATTTGTCAGAGAAATACAGATGCCCATCCTTTCTGGTCCTATTTTAGGATGATTTGGAGAAGTTCTTTATGTTTAGCTCAGGGACTGGAACAGTACAGAACAAAGTCAACCTTGTATCAGGTTTAGAGTGCAAGGAAACATACCATTGTGTTCCACCTGAGTCCAGATACTATTTCAGGAATGCCACACTGAACATTTAATTTTTTTTGCTTTAAATTTTAATTGAGATTTTGAGTTTGGAGGGATTGACGCTCTCCTATAAAGTGAGATCCCCGTTACATCTATAAACAATTACTTCATCAATATTTGCTTTGCCAAAGCTTTATATGTCTTTTAGTTTATTTACAATCCTCTGAAAAGTGTCTATAACCTTAAACACTTAGAACCCTGGAGTATGGTGAAAGCAAATCCTATTGGGTAGAACTAAGGCTGTTGCCAGGTCTCTGTAGAATGGTCTACTGAGGTTATATATTTTGCTCTCCTTAGTGTGTCTGTGATTTCATTTATTCCTGGCTTATGTAGACATCCAATATTGTAACCATGTCTAGCTCCCTGTAACAAATGCAGGACCTCACAGTGCTGCCAAACTTTGTGGCTCGCACAATGGCGATGAGGGGCCCATGTGATGGACAGATGAATTTCACAACAAAGGTGTCAGTCTGTGCTGTTTTCTACATTTTATTCAAGTCCCTTGTAATGTGTAAACTAGGCAGAAGATGTCCTAAACTTGCTTCATGCTCAGAACTGATTTTTGGAGGACACAGACTCTCACAGCTGTTCTTTCTGCTCTGCCAGCAGATTGTAGCACCAGCCACTGCCCTGGTATGGATATTTGTCTGCCAGGTGTGGGAACTTTGGTTCTATGTAAAAAAATACAATTAAATATCATGAGAGTCTCGTGGGTCTAGGTAAGGACAAGGACATATGCCTCAGCAATTACCATCAGGGGCAAAAAGACTTGACTTGGGGAAAATGAATTTATTACCAATCAAATCAAGGTATGGTAATGAGAAACAAAAGCAAATCTTCAAATGCCTCCCTGCCAGGCCTCCCTTCTTCCCAGCCATAATTTCAGTCCTGATTTTTCCCCTCCCTCCTTTCCCTGCAGCAGTGCAGAGAGATGGGGAATGAGGGCTGTGGCTAGGTCATCACAGTTTGTTTCTGCTGGGAGAGGTCTCTTCACACTCTTCACCTGGTGCAGTGTGGTACCCTTCCATAGGGTGTAGGTCTTCAGGGACAAACGGCTCCAGCCTGGGCTCCTCCTTCAGTGGGTCCCCAAGCCCTGGCAGGAGCCTGATCCAGCATGGACTTCCTGCAGGTCACAGCCTCCTTCAAGCTACCACCTGTTTCAGCATGGGGTCCATCGTGGGCTGCAGGTGGATCCCTGCTCCCCAGGGACCTCCGTGGGCTGCAGAGGCACAGCTGCCTCACCATGGTCTGCACCAGGGACTGCGGGGACTCTCTCTCCCTGAACCTGGACCACCTCCTTCTCCTCCTTCTGCACTGACCTGTATGTCTCAACTCAAGAATTCTTTCTTTTACGTATTCTCACTCTTCTGCCTGCTGTTCTGCAGCAATTTTCCCCCCACCCCTTCTTAATTATGTTATCCCCAGGTGTCACGATCCAATAACACAAGAGGGAGTTGTGAGAGGCTCGTTTGATCTCAGAGTGCAAAAAGAACAAAAAGGGATTTCAGTTTAAATCACAACAGCAATAATGCACCTTTTTTTTAATGCCAACAACATGGGTTATTCGAGAGATGAGAGGGAGAGAAAGACAGCGAGACAGAGAGGGATAAAGAGACAAAGTAAAAAGAGAGAAAAAGGGAGGGGAGTTATAGCTACCAACAGACAAGACGGGGTCGCCGGTGTCTTCTTCCGTGGGGAGATCCCTCTCTCTCAGAAAGTAACTTATAAAGTCACTTTTATAGCCTGTTTCAAAGTGAGGGGCAGTCGGCCAAGAGGTGGGGAGATTCACAGGCCATTGTGATAAGACCCCTTGCTCTGGGAAGAAGTATGAGGTATAGAACAGGCCGCTCCTCACCAGTCCCTGCTCACCAGCAGGAACAAAGGCAGTATACTGTGGCACCACAGCAAGCACACCTTCAAACCATCACTTGGCAAGCATCCACCTCAACCAGTCCAGAACCCCAGTACCAAGTCCCTTGGGATCTTCAGGGTCTTGGTCTCTGTTCTTCTGATGGTCATGAGGCAGATGAGGGAAACTTCGGACTGTCTCTTACAGCAGGGCACTACCACCATCACTGATGGGCTCAGCCTTGGATAACCTTGGAACTGGCTGGCATGGGAGAAACACCCAGCAATTTCTCACAGAAGCAATCTGTGTGCCCCCCCCCCCCCAATACCAAAAACTTGCCATACAAACAGAGTACACCATGACAAAATGGAACACACAGCAGAACACTCTGAATGAAAACTTTTTAAACCACAGCAATCTTACTGCTAAAAAGGTTTATAACATTTGTATCACAGTTTTGGACCTTCTGGCCAATTCTTTATATACATGATACATAGGTAATATTTCTTGGATGCCCAGATGAAAGAAGGTTTCTCAGAATAGCCTGGAACTTATTTGTGAGCAGTGAAGAAAAATACATTGTTTTCTTTCTTCATAAGATCTGAAATGAGGTAAACAATGGATTCCACAATTCAATAACACATTACTGTTTCAGCCAAAAGGAATCTAGTTGTGTCTTGCTCTTTCTTTCTTACAGTATTCCTATTTCTTCTTTACTTCTAAGAAAGAAACCATGTAACATGAGACATTTAGTGATTTCCTTACAGTATACAGCACCTTTTTAGCTTGTTTGGGTTTTTTTTTTCATTTTGTCATCTTTTTTTTTTTTTCTTTAAAGGCTGACTGATCTTCTTTCTTTACCCCTTCAGTGTTTCAGAGAAACAATTTCAGCAGGGTCTTTGCAGGAGTAATGTCCTGTATGTCTTTGTATACTCAGTGACATACAGTATTTTGGTCCTATTTCCTTGTGCAATGAAGCACCAGATAACTCCTGCTCCTAAACAGTCTCTCAGAGCATGCCAGATCCTGTTAGCATTATCTTATTCCAAGCCACAAAGTGGGAAATATTTCTGGAAAACTTAAGGAGAGTCCTTGGTCTCATGGAGGGTAAAATATTAGCATCAAATCCCATTACAACTATTGCTTCACATGCGTTTATTCCTGTCCTTGGTGTAGTGACTATCAAAAAGCTATCATGTAACTTGACATGAATCTCGCTGTAGACTGTGACTGTTACATCAGCTTCAATTCAGCAATGACAAATCTTCCAAAAGACACTGGGAACCTGACTTCTATCTCTGCACTCTTACTGACTGTGATGAGTTTGAATAAATACAGATATTCTCTTTCTGTTAACTTTTCAATTAACAACTGAAATCAAACTAAATGGGGAGAAAACCCCAAAACCCACAAAGTGCAAGGTGTGTATTTCTTTGCAGTTTTCCCTTCTCATTTGACTGCAACCCTATCCTTCCACTCATAATTTTCTGAGCTGTAACTTCCTAAGGGGAGTAGATTAGAGACACCCTTGGCACAATCCCAGTGCTTTGATATATTTATTTAATAAAACCCATGTGAGGACAGGACATGCCTCCTATTCTTCTGCAGATGCAGGATTGAGACATGGAGAGGCTAAATGTTTTTTCTCAAATAACAAAGAATACCTGTGGTAGAGTGGGACACAGATCTCTAGATTAATGCCCTTTCTGATGAAATGCCTTTCATGAGTGGTTGTTCAAGTCAGTATGAACCCTGTTTGCTTCTAAAATATGTTGTTGACATAGAAGTGATTTCCTTCTGTCACTCACACTGCTGAAAAAGAGAATGGACATTTATTCTGCAGATGTAACAAGTTTGGAATGACAGTGAGCATCACCTGGGGAGCCAAGACATGGTCATTGCATGACTATCAGCCTCTTTCCAGAGAGGGCACTCAAGAGGGCAGATTTACAGGTATTTGGACAAGTCAGCAAAAAATTATCTTGCCTGTGGACACAGGAAGTATTAAGACATATCCTAATTCAGTTTTTAAAAACAACTATGAAGAAAAGTGAGAAGTATCAATGGATATACTGTGGAAATACACTGAAATTTGCAATTTTTGCGGTAGCTGATATTTGTTATTAAAGTGCCACCACAAGTCATGTTATACATTGATAAAAAGTAACAGTTTTGTTCTTCTGTGGCATCAACTGGAAATGACAAAAATAATGGACTCTGAATTTAGGCTGCAAATACATTTAGGATGAAGGATTTTGTTTTGCTACCTCAAATTCTATTTAAAAAATAAAGAAGTGGCCAATTTAGCACCTGAGGTTTTCTTCAGCATAGTTATGATGTTTAGTACATTCCTTAGCTAATCTGGGAGAGGAGTACAGTGCTATAATGGTCTGCCCCAAGGCCACAAAACGAATCAGTGAATCAAACTGGGTTAGGATTTAGGACTTTTTTTGATTTCTTATCTATCATACCATTGCCCACAGGAGCTGTGTTGTATTTTTGGTGAGATATTGAGAACATTTCCAGATTAGCTATCATCAGTTTTTAAAATGTCTTGAAAATACTGTCACGCTAGCACAAGACCACTGTGGTTTCTACAGTTTCTTTCTAGACAACACCTCTTGCAATGATTTTTTTGTAGATTAAAGGATTTTTTTAAAAAATTCTTAGATATTTTAAAGTCTATGAGGAGAAACAGGAATTTGTACACCCTAGACTCCCACTAAGAATATGAGCCAAATATTAAAACAAAATCTGAGCTCTATGTATTTTAAGAAGAGAAATACTACATTTGTGAAATTCAACTTTTACATTTACCAATGGATGCTAAGAACAATGATGCCATCAGTCTTTATTGGATTTATAAAATATTATTGGCATTGAAAAACTGAGGGTCTTAAGCTCTTATTTGCCACAGTTGAAATAAGACCACTTAGGCCAGTCCAGCAAAGACACTTGGAGGTTTTGTGAAAATCACATGTTAGTCTCAATGTTTTTTTTTTCTTATAATGGATAGGAGGGTACTCACTTTCAGAATTAGTGTAACATTTCTTACATTTAAATTATATGCATCTATCTCATATATTGCATGCTTTTATAATGTTGAATGGTTTCAAGCCACCATTAGACAGGCATGTAGTCCTCTCTCATAGCCCTCTCTACAGTTATGTAGCATTATGAAAAGAATTTCAAAACCATATTCAGCAGCACTGTGCTTCAAAAATATATAGTGGCAACGCCTAACACTTTCTTAGAAATAAAACCTGAAACTCTATTTTTTCAATAACAATAATTTTCTAATAATTATGGTAATAGTCTATATATTCTATGTGTTCCATTCAGACACATTCATTTTTTTTCAAGTTTTCTTTAGTCAAAAAGTCACAGTAATGAGGGGATATTATTTTCCCTTGTTTTATCCTACTTTATCACAGGAAAAAATGAGGGAAATGAAATAGTGAAACCGTAGATGAAGTTCTAAAACACTGACAAAATAGACATCCTCTTTTCCAAATCTAAAAATATTATTTCTACTTTTATTCTGTTGGTTTCTAAAATATTATTTCATGCTACCCACCACATATAATTTTAATTTATGTCTTATTTTTGATGAAAAGCTGTTTTTTCTTGATTTCAGAATTTTATTCATTCTTTCAAGGTCAATAAATAAAAAAGCAATGAGATAAATGACGAGACAACAATTGCATATTCAATCCAGAGTATAATAACTAGAGACAGGATGAGAGGACATAGCTCCAAGCTGAGCCAGGGGAGGTTTAAGTTGGACATTAGGTGGAATTTCTTCACATGGGTTGTTAAACATTGGAATGGGCTGCCCAGGGAGGTGGTGGAGTCACCGTGCCCAGAGGTGTTTAAGGAAAGGCTGGATGTGGCACTCAGTGCCCTGGTCTAGTTGACACGGTGGTGTTCAGTCACAGGCTGGACTCAACAATGGCAGAGGCCTTTTCCCACCTGGGTCTGTGATTCTGTGAACTACTGGAGGAAAAACCCAAAACAACTCTAGTACAAATTTTAAGACAGACCCAACTAGAGGGCATTGCAATCTTTCTTATATTATCAATTACAAGCTCTTCTGATGACTTTACCATGACCTATGCAGTGGAATGGGCCATTCAGAGGGTGGGTTGTTAATCAGTGTTGAACCTCACTTGTTGCATTATCTGCTGTTCAAATGCCAGCAAGAGATGTGCTCTGTCAGTGGGAGAAAAAAATCCTCCATAAAAGTGGTAGCAAGTGCTTTTTCCCATTGTCCCACAGAGATGGGAAGATCAGCCCATGCCCCTGCATATACCCCCAGAAGATCTAATTCGGGGAGGGTCCAAGAATAGACATTGCCTAAATGTTGACGACCCACATCTTGCTGTTGGGTGTTGCAGCATTTCCCATAGTAAAAGCATTTCCCAGAGCAAACCAGTTCTGTTTCTATTTTAAGATGCACACTGCCACCCTCTAAGCGTTATTGGATCCAAGGTGGAAGGACGAGGTAAAATCTTTCTAGCTGTACAAGGGGTCACACATGGGTGATGAATGAGGTTTAGCATCGAACATCTCTCTTGTGTTTGATCTACTGCAGGTACAGCCCAGCTAGCTGATCCATCATCTTCTGAGTCATAAGTGGTTGTTGGCTCATGCAGCTCGTGCTTGAATGAAGGTTTCCCAGTGAGTGGTGACACTTGCTGAGCTCATGTCTGGGGAGATGCTGAAGGCAACAGTCTGAGACTGACATTTAATAATGAGCAGCAAATCACAGGTGAGGGAAGACCACCCATTTAGGTGATCTGTCACTTAGAATGCTCTGTTTACCATTGAAGGCTGAGAGTGCTTTTATTTTCCATCTCAGTTTTAAAGAAAAAGGGTTATTTTCTGTTCCCACTAGTAACAGGGGCTTTGTCCTGCTATATATATGTAAGGTGAAAAGCTACTCTTTTTGTTTTCACTGTTCAGCAATGTTGCTTTCATTGTCTTATGATGATACTCAATAATAAAGGCTGCCAGGAGCTTTTTTTATACAAGCTCTGCTTTGATTTATAGCACAAGAATATGTCCATAGGCAGCTGTGGGAAAGTCAATCTGTAAGCACAGCAGTTCTGGAGGAAAGCATCATGAGTAACTTGAGAAGGCTGAAATCTTTGTGATACTAGCATAATTGACAACACCTCAAAAAGAGAAAATGGAAACATTTTGCACAACCTATTTTGGGAAATCTCTCCTTTCCCTCCCTCCATGCTCACACTAGGTTTATTTTTAAATCTGCAGGCACAGTAGTGCAATTTTTATCACTGTGATAGTCAGTGGCTGTGGAATGGCAATTTACATCACACTGGTATTTTGTCAGAAGCAAACGCAAGTCTCCTTTACAAGGAACTTGCTCAATTAGAAAGCTCATATTTAATAACTTCCCTGCCTATATTAACTGGTGTATTTAAGATTTAATGCAATTTCTGTTACAGTACAACCTATGCAAAGTCATTTAATTTATAACCAGACTGGATACATAAATTACAGAAGTTGTAGAGGCATTAATTTTCAACTGCAAACACCATGTTTAGAGAGCATCTTAAGGGCTTTATTTTAAAGCAAATTTCAGAATTTCACACAGTACATGCAAAGATTCAACAGCAGTTGTGTCTCCAGTGATAATTTTATTTCCTCTATTCTTTGAAATTTCATTGTAAAGCCAAATATAATAGACACATTTCTCTCTTACAGCCTTGAGAAGAAAAAGGGATTGTGACCTCCAAGGTCGTCCCTGTGTGATCAGGATTAATAGATGGAGGCCATTACCATGGATACTTGATCCTTGGTGATTGGGGAAAGAGAACAACAGTCAACAGCCACGTTTAAAGCTAATTTTAAAGGAATGTGGAAACCAAGAAAATCTGCTGCAAGTAGGGATTCACTACTTTTGAGCAGACCTTTTTATGATAAGCAAAGGGAGGAGATGCCAAGAAAGCATGCTGACCTATACACCAGACTCCCCAGCTGTAAGGAAAGTGTCCTGGCAGATGTTTGTTTGTAATGTCCCTACTCAGCCAGATGCTGCCCTGCTAATGAGCATCAACACCAGCACATTGGTATCCAGCACATCAGCACAACCAGGTGAAAGTCAGCCAGAGGAAAGCAGTCAGTGCCAAGCTCCACTCAGGCACCATCACTGTAACAGGAACAGACCAAAATTGAATGAATCAGTCTGAAGTAGAGGTAAAACTGTGTGGGAAATCAAGTCCATTTTTCAAAAAAAATTTTCTCAACCATGTTGTCTTCACCCACCAATCACGATGACTTTGTTATTCCAGGTTTAAACTTTCACTGTTTATACTGCATTTATTTTTATAAAAACAACAAACCAAAATAAAAACAACAACAAAAACCACAAACAAAAACAACTGAAAAAACCTCCACTCCCTCCCCCCAGCTGCTCTTTAGGAATACATAAAATCTTTGAAGGAGACAATAGTGTGTTCCATCACCTCCCCCCCTCCTCTTTGTGGTAGGACAACACACATGGGTGGTTGGTTCTATTCATGTAGGAAAATACCATGAGAAACTCTACAGTTTAAAAGTGATCCATAAGAGGCTGCTGTGTAAAAGATTAACCTGTGTCCTAGCAATACTGACATTGTCTCACACAAGGTCATCAATATTTTTATCTGTTAAGTGTGTATTTAAGAAAGTGGGGGCAGGAGGAAAGGAGGAAAAGGCAGTCTTTTTTAAGTGAGTACATGTAAGGAGACTAATGATGATGAAAAGTTACTTCCAAGAAGATTTGTTTGATGTGAGATTGTGGTGCTCTGCTGCTGAGATAAAAGAAAACTGATCATGTGGGTAAAAATGTATGTGAAAAATGTATGAAGGTCTTACATTAAATTAGCGAACTACACCAAAGGACAGAAACAGCACTTTCAGGACACTATCAAAGTCAGTAGGGAGCATTTAAATCAAGACCGAAAGGATCCATATCTCAGTTGCCTTCAGCTTTTACCCTGCCATCAAAGGAGGACACCCTGTGGATCCCTTTCAAGGGAAACACACAGCAATGTCATGCATTTTGTTACCTTTTTTGTTCCTTTACAGTAACATTAAAAATAATGTTTATTAAAGAATAAAGATGGAAGTCCTGAGTGGCACTTTGAATAGGGTTGCTAATTGTAAACAGTGGAGTAAATTCTTATTTACTATTGAGCATTTACTAATGCTCTAGAAATACAAAGGGGTTGACAATTTGGTTTAATGTACATTAGCAATCACTTTCATCCTCTGCTTTCCATAGGGAGAAAATCCTTGGAATGAACAGTAGGAGTCATAATCAACTTTAGATGAGCTTACAACAATCAGAGGTTCTTGAATTGAACATGCCATTAAAAAATTCCCAGTTATAATAAACATTAAAAAGCTGAGTCCCAGCTTCCACATGTGCACACACACAAAAAAAAAAACCCCAAAGCTAGCCTTGAAGATTAACTTTGAATCAAAGTTAAATACTAAAAGTTCAAACTAATATCAATCATTTAAATATAGACATTTTAGCAGTGCAGAGCAGAAATGTTCATGAATTGTCATGTCTTTTAGGGTTGCATTTTGGTGGGGTTTGGTTTAGGTTGTTTTGGGAATTGTGTTTTGTTTGCTTGTTTGTCTGGTTGTTTTTTAAAATAAGAAGCATGGTGATAAAATATTTATCATATCTTTTCTGTGAACATGAAGCTGAGTTCTGGTAATAAATGGGAAACAAGGCCCACTGGAAGAGAGTGTGTATATGCTTGTGTGGAATTATACAAATCACTCAAATTTCATTAAAAAAGCTGAACATCTGAGGATATTTTAAATCCAATGATGTCTGCTGAAGCATGCTTCTGCAGATTCCTCTGTGTAGAGCAGCCATGTAGCTTTCAATCCAGAATAGACCTCTCTCTTCCCCGCCTTAGGCCATGACCCTTAGCCCATGGCACCTCTTATTTTCATTACTGATGAAATAACAAGTCTTTATAACCAAGAAGCCATCAAAGACGTAACATGCACCAGCATCATGAGAGCACGTAAAACATCACTTGCCTCCTTTTCCTGCTTCTGTGTAGTGTAGATGAAGTCTATAGTTAGAGTTTGCTATTTTGCGACATTGTGTCTGAAATTAATTAAAGGTTTGGCACTTTTGATGTGTTATGAAGATATATTTCCCCTGTTACTACATTCTTCACCACACATTAGGTGTTAGAATGCACAGCACATTGCAGGCGAGATGGATGTTGTTTCTACAAGAATAAAAACTGTGAAATGGATTTTTTAATGATTTAGAACAAAGCATATTTTTGGATCATACAGCTAATCTATGAGACTCTCTTAAAAATAAAAAAGCAACAAGTTATGCCTTATTTTTCTACTTATGCTGTAATGATTTAAATTTCTCAAAGCATATGGTGAGAATCAGAATTATCCCTTCTCCACCTACTACTCACAATTTCTTGCCTACTGATTTCAGCACCTAATCTATGGTGCTAAAACCAATTAGTGATACATCAAAGGTTTTTGCAGTTGTAAGTTTTGGACCACTACAGAACATTAGCACATGAGCTTCTCATTATAGGAAAAGATATATGTGATCTTTGATCATGTGATAAAGGATACATTCAAAATATGTTTTCTTTGGCAAACTTACAATCTCCTAATTGAGGAAAAAAAGCTAATTATATAGTTCTTAGCAAGGCTGGAATCTGCTGTGATAAGGATTGTACACAAAAAAACAAGTTGTAAATGAGAAAGGCTAATTTCACTTTTTTTATTTTTCTGAAAATTTTTGATTTCAAAAGTCGTAGAAAGATGGTTTTCACGAATCGTATGCTCTGGAGAGTGGTTTGAGGTTTCAAGGGTGTTTCTGGTTTAATATTCTGACAAAATCTCAGTCCCACAGATGTGCTTAACTTTTGGCAGAGAGCAGTCTCATCCAAGTCAATGAAGCTACGTCACGCCTGCTAAAACTAAGTATCAAAGCATAAATTAGGAAATGCCATGTTCTCCTGGTGGCTGGCTCCCAGTATGCCTCTCCTATTTGCATGAAGTGTGTGGACCCAAAGCGAGTGATGAAATCAATGGTGAAGCAGCACATTGCTTTAAAGCTCAGACTACTTGACAGGCTATTCATTTCCTCCTGCCATTCCCCATCCCTCCACAAAGTCCTCCAATAGTCAGATTTAAAAATAACAAATGGAACACTGCCATTTGATATTAGATCCCCAGGAACACTTATTTATAGTCCTTTTCTTCCCTGGAGAGGTATTTTTCCATCCTTTGGAAACTGTGCCCAAGCCCGGCACATATCAGCCTGTGTTACGTTTGGCAGAGCATCAGAAGAGAAATAAAAACTGCTCGGAGCTACTGGGAAGATGAGATGGACTAGGCACATTTAGTGGGAGCTGTGGCAACCAGACTCCAAAGTAAGCTGAGAGGGATGGGGAGGCTGACAGGTCTGACCTTTGCTTCTTCCCTTTCCTTTGAAGAAATTTGGTTTGTCTTAGGACATAAAAAGCCAAGAAAGGTGAAGGGAGAGAAAGGGGGGGACAAGTGAGAGGAGGAAGGGGAAGGAAAGAAAGGAGGGAGGGAGGCAGAGATGAGGAGACAGTCTTCTTTCCTTCTGCCCATGAAATCCCTTAGTCTCAGACCAAGCTCCTTAGATTGGCTACTGAGATAAACATTTCAGTTTCATAGTTAAGGAATCGCACTGAAATCTCCAGCATAAGTAAAAGAAATATCCAACACGAAATGACTCAGAGAAGGAAACAGGAGCCCTTTTGATACAACTGTAACACTTTGCTGCAAGAATGACAGAAATTTGTTGGAGAATTATTCACTCTTGAGAAAAGATTTCTAAGCACTCTTTGCAGGAGGTTTTTCTCTATACTTCAGTTTCTTTGGGATGGAGGATGCAGAGATTTCTCTGAACAGGTCAACTTGGATTCTCATTTTTAAAAATACTTCATTGATGAAGGGACAACACCAGGAAAAAAAAAAAAAAAAAAGTGATACATTTTAAAAGTCCTGAAACTTTTTCTTAAATTGTGTTCTCATAAGGCTAATTCTCTTTTTCAGGTTTCAAACTATAATGATACCCTTGAAAGTAATCTTTGGGGTAACTTCTGGTATTTCACAACTTGTTTTCCTAACTACATCTCCCATACTTCTGATTAATACTGATTAGCAACACAGGATGCCTTTCACATAGTCTAATTTATGCACTAGGGTTCTTCAGGTCTCAGTAATTTCCAGTAAAGAGTCTCCCCTGATATGATGAGGGTCACTACGCTTTAAACACCACTGGTATATCCTGGTGAAGACTGCAAGTGAGTCAATATTGGGATCTTTTTTTCTGGATTTTGTCTTCCTATCTATTGAAACCCCATCATATGACTTCTGCAATATCTACACTAAAGCACAATTAAATAATCTAATCTTTTCCTCCATCTCTACTTCTGAATGGCAGAGAATAAATCTAATTCAAAAATTATTTCTATGGTTCAGAGGCAGACACACAGATTTTTATATTCCTCCTCCTTTTTCAAGACACCCACTTCCTCAAGATTTCATTTTCTCTCCATGCAATAATAAAAAAAAAAAAAACAACATAGTTTTTTTTGTTTTTTTTATTTAACTCCTTTTGTTCTTAGTGTGCCTATATCACTTGACAGTGAATAACAGCACATGCCAAGAAAACAATTACATAGCACCTCTGTATTGATTTGCTTAATTACATCTCTTTACTCAAAGCAAAATTGTTTGCTTCAACATGGCTGGCAAACCAGAGTGGTCTGTGCACTTGTTTTACCTTTCACTTCTATGTACTAAATTATGTTTTAGATGACAGCAGGCTGATGGCCATCTACAGAGCATACATGTATATCCCTCATATGAGGAAGGTGCCCTCTTAGAGTAGGTTCTACAACCTGAACTGAGCTGGAACTCGGCTGTAAACCTAGGACAGCCAAATGCAGCTGAGCACCCAGGGAGCAGCGTGCTTGCTGGCTGGCTGTAGCTGAGGAAAATGTAAAAATATACAGCATTTTTCTTTACCTAAGAGAACTGGAGTCTAAATCTCTTTCAACCCCGAAGAACTGCCCTAATCACCCTGCTACAAAATAAGTGTTTTGGGTTTCTAATGTTGAAGAAGGCTAGTTGCCATCACTAAGGTATGAGGCAAGACCTTGTTGACATCTTTAAATGTCCAGTGGGGCAAACGAGCAGAATAATTGTATAGCCGGTGTGGGAAGAGCATCCTATCCATGAAGGAATTCTACATAGCAGACAGGGATCCTACCAGAGTACAGTAGGGTAGTCTCCCATCCAAAGGGAACCATGACTTTGAGCTCTGTTTAACAGAAACATGTTCCAGTAGAGAATTTGCTAAGTGAGGCATGAGTGGAGAGAGCATGTGATAGATGAGCTGGGCAGTGCAGCCAAGGCTGCACCTCTTGGGTGAATGACCCTGGGTGGTACTTTCATACCCATAAATGGCTTTTTATGTCTAGTTTTTGGATTTGCAACTCCAAAAAGAGGCAAAATAAGCCATTCCTGGGAATCTGACCTGTTGCTGTCAGGTGGAATTTTCAAAGCCACAGTGAAAGGCAGTGACAGATCAGGATGCTCGGGTATTTCCATTTTTCCCTCAGTCACTCTCCACTGCCCAGTAGCAATTCTTGCTTCTGACTCATGGGATGTTGCTGCTGTTTGCCTGGGGACCTTTCTGGATGAAATGACCCAACACAGCAGACAGTAGTTACCCTACCGTGTTATTTAACTTCTTTATTTGGCAAACAGTTAAATGTTGCTGTCAGATCAATTCCTTGCCATGAAAACAACCAAAAAATGGGATCTTAAAGCCCCAAAATCACTTGTAAATGGAAGTGTTTTTCTCTTTTCAAACCGTCTGCCTCATATATTCAGTTTCTCTTTGATCAGCCTTATGGGAGGGAAAGGAAGGAGAGAAATTCAATGACATGAACTACACATGACCACTGTAATGAGGCAGTGTTTAACCAGATCATAAAGTTGAACACAGCATAGCTGCACTGAAGTTCATTTTAAAGCTGTATTTTGCAAACTCAGAAAGTATCCAGACTAACCTTATATCCTCACATGAGAAATTGAAATAAAATTGTGATGCACACACTCTCTCACACACACATATGTATGTATCTCCAAGAAGAAGGATGTTCTTTACACAGAATATATTCTAAATGTTTCTTGTTGATACTGGTTAAACATAAAACATTAAAATTTTGAAAGGACTATGGTGTTATTTATTACATCACTTAATTTCTAACAGATTTCTAACACAGCACTTTCCTGCTAATAGGATATACTTATGTATAGATTTTCTCCTCCTCTACAAATTGCCTCTTTGCATTTTATTGGTTTTCATATGATAACAATTGTCTTTAGGTGGATCTTATACATTACTTTTTCCTGGTTTAGTGACAGAGACTGTGTAGGTAGATATTGGATATTAATTAGTTTTCATTAAATAAATGGGGGGAAAAAGGCTAAATATATTCAAACCTAAGCATGGCAAATCCATAATCTTGGCAGCTAAAATTAAAGATAATTCTAAACTCAATAAAAACCAAAAATACCCTGAAGTTTGGTTACACTGAAATGAGATTTACACTTGTGCATAAGCAGAAAAAATAAGCTAAGTTTATTATTTCAGGAAACAATGCATTCAACCAGTTACAAGAACAGATCTGTTCATTTTCATATAGAGTATCACAGCACACTTTTTTTTTAAACTACAGCCTTCTTTCTACTATGCCATACCAAGGCTTTTGTTTTGTTTGCTTTTTGAATCAGGTGCAAATGAGCCTATATAAACCCGTGTCCCCAGGAAAATCTAGAAACACCCCATGTTTTTTGCAGCTAGGGAGACTGTTTGTCCTGTTAGGTGGAGATCCCAGCTGCAATACCTGCTGGGGTTTAATCTCCTCAGCCTCCTGTGCTCTCTGTGACGCTCTGGCTCAGCCAGAACCATGGGGCAGAGCCAGGCTTGCAGCAATGTCACCCAGAGAGTGAGGCCATGGGGGCATCAAAGGGATGCTGCCCACTGCAGCCCCCCACTGGGACCCGAACTCACTTGGCCTCATTCCCCTCCCTCACAGATTAGACACCGCTGTCATTACCTCTGTAGGAGGAGTTATTTCTGATTTTCCCTGCTGTAAGAGAGCCATCAGTCCCTCTGCCTGCTGTGGCAAGGACAATTTATTATGATGGACACTTCAACACTCTCAGCAATGTTTCTCAGATTCTTCCAGGATGCCTTTAAAACAGGATTCAGCTAAGCTTTTCATCAGCGCATAGAAGCCTTATTTAACAAAGTTGAACAAATTAATTACAGCCAGGACAAAAAAATAATAAAAAAATATAATATATGCATTAGCATTTTTCCCTGATCCCAATTTTTCCCAAATTTGGTGTTATTTAAAATTCCTCAATAAGTGGTTTCTGTAAACATACAGAAATTCTGTAATTTGCACAGGTGAGACTTGTTCTATTTATTATTACTATTATTATTATTATTGTTATTATTATGCACAATTTGCTATCTGTGTGGTGGGTCTGATCCTCAAAATGACATGGTTGTCCTTCTACTCGAGACTCCCTGACTTGCAGCAGGGCTTTCAGATCATCACAGAACGGTGCTGACACCCATGTTTATGCAAATAGATGTTCTCACATTTTTTGCACCATTCCTTCAATGAGTACATTTAGAGAGTCATGTCTTTAAATGGTTACGATAATATACCAGGACAAGGTTCCAAGTGTTGCTAATGAGGGAGAAAATATCCAGTGGGAAAAGGCTGGAATGATTTACCAAAATTTACATAATTCCTCCAGAAATCGTAGAGGGCTGGGAGAACTCGAATGACCCATTTCAGGTTATAAACCCCATCTTTTTCCCTTTTCCTTTCCCAGCTGGCCAGGGAGGCTCCCCAGCATCCCATGTGGGTCACTTAGAGGCGTGAAAGCCGTGGCTCAGTGAGGACCAGCGGCCTCTGGAACAGCATCTTCCACCCTTGGCACTTCGGGGGGGAAAAGCCCTGCGGCCGCAGCCCAGCTTGGCTCGGAAGGGAGCGCTGAGCCTGGAGAGAGGGGCAGAGGACGTGTCGTGGCCGCCAGACACGCCAAGCGCCGAAGGAGAAGGTTGCTCTGGAAATTGTTTCTCCCCCGAGGCCGTAGCAGCAAGCAGCTTGCAATCACTGACGGAGTTACTTAGCTATTTACCACTGTTTACCTTGTCCTGCCAGGCTCCTGCCGCGCTCCATCAGCCGCTCCGGTGGCTCGGGGTCGGCTCCCGGCACCGGGCTCCGGCCGCTCGCACCGCTAGAGGGCTCGGGCTGGCTCCCGGAAAGCGGGGAAAAGCTGCCACATTCCGCTCCCTACTCACATACCAGCACAAAAACAGACTTAAGAGGCGCTGCTAGGTTTTCTCCTCTTCGTTATAAGTTTGCCTGGATATCCTTCTCACTACAGTCGGGATATCAACCACGTATGGTTGGACACCCGAACTCTGGGGTGAGATCTCTGCATTTCCGAGACCTGTCAGACACCACCAATACCCACAGAGGTCTTACGTCCGTGGTTATCATTGGGATTTGGGGATTTTAGAAGTGGAGGTTTTGTGAGGTTATCATTCCTGCTATACTTTATAAGATTAAGAAGTCTTGCTCACTCCTGGAGAAAGAAAAAAATCCAATATAAAAATAAGGGCAAACCATAATCAGAAACTAATTCTCCTACTGCATGTGCACAGAACCACAAGGACCGTGGGTTCACCCTCCTCAATTAAATTTGGTGTTAATACTGCCAAACAGGTGTAACAGTGGTTGTACCTGTCTTATATGTTGTACCTGTCTTATATGTTGTACCTGTCTTATATGTTGTACCTGTCTTATATGTTGTACCTGTCTTATATGCTAACCATCTAAGCAAGGGCTTCAGTCCCATTCTTTTATAACCACAAGATTTCTTTTCCTCAAGTCTCTACACTCAAAATAGAAATGACCATTATCAAATGGATAAAAAAAAGCAGAAAAAAATATTTAAATCTCTTAATACATATGCTAAAGGACTGCTGTCTTCACACAGCAGTTAGGGAGCTAATGCTGCTTGAAACATCATTCCAATTTGGAGAAAAAAACGTATTATAAGGATGAATTCTAATAAAGGATGAAAGTGACAAATGCAAGACAAGACAGTTAAAGGCTTAAATCAAAAAATGAAGCAAGCAAAAATCTATTTGTGACTCCCTTTTTGACCACAGCTTCTCTCAGGAATTTATTGCTTCACATGTCCTTAACAGTCAATCTCCTCCAGTCCCTGCAGCTACAATTTTATTATTTTTTCCCAAGCCCAGTTGGGATCCAGAAGCCACCCAAGCTGTTCATCCTAGGCTGCTCAAGGACTGGCAGCCTCTGTCTTCTCCCTTCATCCTTATTTTCTAACACATTAATATGGCTTCATAGCCACTCCTACCCTGTGGAGGGGCAGCCACCAAGTCCCTCTCAATCTCAGACACATCTGCTCAGCTCTTAAGTCTTCCCTGCCCCAAAGTCACAGTGCTCAGAGTCCTAGCAAACCTTCAATCTTTAGCTCTTTGTGGCTTTCTGAAAATCTCCATATCTGTAGGTCTTGTGTACTTTTCCATCCAAATCCTTCAAAATAGGTAAGTAGAAACTTCTCTTCCTGCAACATCTACCTTCCCCGAGCCTAGAATTGTGTTTCTTTTCCCCTTTTCTATCTTGTTCTGTTGTGGGGACATAATTCTGTTGTCTAAATCCTGGGTACCAATGGAAGAGCCCTAGACTGTGAAAAAAAACAAACACAAACCCTCCCTCCTCTCAGTCCTGGCTCTCATCATTATGAGTTGGGGGCTGAAAATGAAAAATGACTTGAAGATTTTTTTAAACTTTATTGAAGATGAACAGATTTTTAATAGAATGGCAAAGTGTACAAGACTAACAAATATCTTGCAAAGATAGCACAGAAGGTCTCCTACTTCTCAAAAGCAAATACACAAAATTTTAATGAGGAAAAATGATCCTTGTTTTTGCCTTGTTTTTGGAAAGGCTAATCAATCTGGCCTATTATTTCTAATTAGACAAACCAACTCAGTAAGAAACAATCCAATCAGCTTCCCTAGAAAGGTAGATGTGCAAGGATATGTGTGTGTGCCTGTACAAGAGTCTGCTCAGAGATGGGTAATTTTTGTGCACTGTTTCTGATGCTCAGGCTCTGCCTTGCCACCTCTGTTTCTGTCCTTACTGCTCCACTGCATCATTTTTGCTTTGCTGTTTTCTTTCCTTCTTCCTTAAACTGTTTATTTCATGGCACAGGTCTGCCAGTCCTGTCAGGCATTCTCATTTCTCCTTTCAAACTGCTACTCTTCTTTCACCTTCTGGTCTAATGCAGGTTTCTATGGCTCCTGTTTTTGCAGCCCCCTCTTCCCTTTCCTTAAAGGATACAAGGATTTTCCCAAAGCACAGTATCCTGCACAGAACTGTAGCAGTCCAGCAGAGTGAGGATGTCAGATTGTGAGCTCTTGAGACAAGGATTATACTTATGTTTCTCAGATATATTGAAATTACTTTGCCACCTACATAATAGTTAATAAAATGAGCAGTGGTGTCAATATACCTTCCCTTGCTCCCTTTTCTGAAAGCTATTTTTGCTTATATTACGTTGCCAACATAGAGTTTACAGCATCATTCCTGTCTTTATTGGATTGAGACTCATGACTTTTTCAACACCATTCATATAAATGTTGTTATAAAATCAGAAGAATAAAACCTCTTCAGTTCCATGAAGGAGATACAGTGTGCAAAGCACTTTTATTCCAGTCATATTGATTTCAATTACTTCTGTAACAAGACTGTTACCTGACATATAATACAGCCAAAATGAGAATTTAGAGTTCATCTGCAACATTTTGGCTTTCCTTTGCTTGTATAAATAATTATTGAGGTAAGTTTGCTAAGTTTTAACACATACAGATGATGACCTAATGCAGGACATAGAGATTAGATGAGGTTTAAGAGTAAACTACATATTGTTAGGTATTGTCAGTATCTTTAAATTAAAATGACGTATATCTTGTGAAAACACACATACAGAAAATACTATTTGTGGAAGTGAAAGACACATGGTGGTTGGATCTAGATTTCTTCATTTTGGACTGTTTAGATAGTTCCTATTTACAACTTGAAAAGAAGACTTTCTGAAAAATGTTTTTGATTAAGGGCATTTTATTTTCTGTTTTTATGTAGGTCTTCTCTCTTAGTTCTTTGTAATCCATTGATTTGATCTATGTCTTAATTTTTCTCATGATTCTTAAGTATGAGAATAAGCAAGTTAAAATGTGTTTCCCCACCAGAAGAAAAATTGCTAATATCCTGAATTTCCTTCAGGTTATGAAATCTTCCCAAGGAAAATACTATATATTCTTGTATTTTGTTATAGGAAGGGTCCTGTTTACTCTTGCAAAACTGAGGAATTTAACAAGTTTTCTCCTTGTAAAAAATGATCACCTTCTTAAAAAATTAAAATTAAAAAACAGAGTGTGCAATATGCCTGAAACCATAGCATAAACAATTGGTAAAATCCAATTTTTGCACCCACTGATGATTAATGAATGTCAGACTTCTCTAATGTCAGTAATGGCAGGTTTAGCAAGACATACGCAATTCATGTGCTTATTCCATTACAAGCTTCCCACACTTGATAACTGATGAAGTGCCCCTGTTTCTGCTGCCAAAACTTTCACCTTTCTACTTCCTCCAGCAGCTCATGTTAACTTTATTAATACAGATTTTTAAAATACAATGAAGGGTAAATTGAATGCAATATGAAAATTCCAAACATATCAAATATTGTGCTATGTTATTATTTGTAAATTATAAATAGTAGATATTTCCATTCTCCTTGATTTGCTGACTGAAATTGATTAACTGACTGAAAATGCAAGAAAAAATACAGATTTAAGACTCAGCATGCTGCAGAGCACATAACTATTTTCATCTATCAAATAAAATGTCTTCATAGGCTTGTTGCTAGGATCAAAAGAGAAGAGTGCAATAAATAGGAGGAACTGGTCAAAAATTGGGATCAGTGGACAGAATCAGCAGACTTCAGTAAGGTTTGGGTGACACTGTCCCCCATAAGATCCTCACAGTGTATGCTGGATGAGCAGACAGTGAGGCAACAAACGGCAGAACACACGAGCCCAGAGAGTGGTGATCAGTGGCATGGAGCCTTGTCAGAGCTTGTGGCTAGCAGTGTATCTCTGGGATCCAGTCCCATTCAGCACCTTCATAATTTATCTGGATGATGGGGCAGAGTTCCCTCAGCAAGAGGGGGCTGATGACACAAAACCTAGAGGAGTTGCTGGTGCACCAGAGCTGAAGTCCAGAAGGACCTCAACAGGCCAGAGAAATGTGCTGCCAGAAACCTCACGAAACTCAACAAGGGGAAGTGCAAAGTCCTACACCTGAGAAGTCCCAGTCCCAGTCTCAGGACCCACCAGTTCATTCTGAGGATCACCTGGCTGAAAGCAGCTTGACAGACAAGGACCTGGGAGCTTTGGTGAAACTGAAGCTGAATGTGACAAAGACTAATGCATGGGCTGCATTAGAAAGAGTGTTACCAGCAGGTCAAGTGAGCTGTTTTCCCCTCTGTTCAGCACTGGTGAGGATGCATGTGGAATATTTGGTCCAGTTATGGTCTTTCCAGTACATGAAAGACATGGACATACTGCAGAGTGTCCAGCAAAGGGCCACAAGGATGATGAAGGGACTGGACCATTTCTCCCGTGAGGAAAGGCTGAGAGCTGGGGCTTCCCAGTCTGGAGAAGAGAAGGCTCAGGGAGGAATAGTCAATGCATATAAACATCTGAAGGAAGGGTGTAGAGAAGGTAGAGCCAGGCTCTTTCCAATGGTGCCCAGTGACAGAACAAAAGGCATTAACTAAAACAAAGCATGTTCTCTCTTCATATCAGAAAACTTTTTTAGTTACTGTGAAGGTGACTGAGCATTGGCACAAGTTGTCCAGGGAGGTTGTGAATTCTCCCTCCTTGGACAGATTCAAAAACCACTGGTACACAGTGCTGAGCAACTTGCTCCAAGTGGCCCTGCTTGAGCAGGGGTTTGACCTCCAGAGAACCCCTTCAGCCTGAGCCTTTCTGTGATCCTTTGAGTCTCTGAAAATTTCAAATCAACCTCCTCAAGCTGATTTAATACAATGATAAGGGAATAAAACAGAGGATAAAAGTACCTGCTACTGGTGTCATCTATAATACCTGTTGCTTAGTAGCAGGGTTATTACTGTCTTAATTCGAACTGTTTATCTTGCACTTCTGCTATTACATTGGTTTTTGTATCCTCAGACCATTACTATAAATCAGTATATTATTTTGTTTGTCTCTTTTAAATCTCTATGATCTATGAAGACTACCAGACTGTATTTTTCTGGTCTGAGTGGCTTCAAAAGGGAAAAATATTGGTTTCTATTTTCTCTTACCCCAGATTTACAGGGTTGGTCTCTAGAGAGGTAACTGGAACAAGTGAGAGTGACACTTGAAGAGCTGAATCTTTCTGAAAAAGTTTCAGAAAAGCCAAACCAAAGATTAAAAAAATACTCTGGCAGCTTGAGAGACAAACCATCTGGCAGGCAATGTAGGAAAATTAAAATATTCCCACTCTTAATAATCAAAGTAGAAAATCCACTGAGGAAAACCCATGTTCCTTTCATTTTTCTTTTCTACTTGGATCATCAGTTTTCATGGTCTCTGGCTGAGGCAACAGGCTGTCATGACAATTGTCAGGAGACAGAGCTTTAACACAAGATATTAGAAATTCTAGAATAGGACTGCAATGTCAAAGCAGATAGACCCCAGTAATCCCTTAAGCTGTGCTGAAACAGGCAAGCACACACAGGTAGTAGTGCATGAGGCTCATGTGGTTCTGAAATTGCACTTCTCATCTTCCAGGCTTATCAAGAAGTGCCCAACAATTCATCCTCTCACTTTCAAATGGACTTTTATCTTGCAGCTATGATGGGTCCATGAGAGAACTCAGGCATGCCATCCTTTTTTAAAAAAGAAGAAAACAGCTTTTCCATAAGTGGAAAATTTTACATAGATATTTTTCATTATAAATTTTAGACTACTAAGTTTTGCAAACCTATTCTAGTCTAAAATTTTAGTTTACTGACTTATACAAATATGTATGCATGTAAGTCTAGGGAACAAATAGGGACTTTCACAGCATTAAAATAATTTGTTTTGTTCATCTTTAAAATTCTTCAATAATAAAGCTGACTGTCAGAGAGCTTCCTGAAAAAATGAGAAAAACTGGAACTCATTTTTATTAAGGGCCATTCAGGCAGTTCCAGTGTCACTTAGAAGTTTTACAGAACTTTGCAACTTACAAATTCCCCTTTGAATGCCCCATGCTGGTACAGATTCCCTGCGAGATGACTCATGTGAGATCAAGCAGTCCAGTGGGGATGGGCAGTACAGACCTAAGAGACAGCTCTGCTGCTCTGTATCACTCCATATGTAAGGCTGTGGTGGCAATCAGTTCCCACAAGATCCTTTCCAACCGCAGCAATACTGTGGCCTCACATCCTCTTGCCAAGCCAGGAACTCCCCTGTGAGCAGATAACAGACACCAACCCCAGATTTCTTGCAATTCAGTGCCAAACTAGGAAGCAGAATAATAATATTTTGCTCTTCCCAGTACCCTGCTGTCTTATCCAGGTGTGAAGTCTTAGCCTTAGTCTGTCACAGGTTCACAGCTGGGTTATTGGAAACATTCGTACACAAATTTAGAGAGCCACAGTCCCAGTCTTGACTTCTGCTACCAACAACCCAGTGCTTGCTTCCAAGGTGACGTTTGGACATTGTGGGCAAATTGGAAAAAATCTAAGAAGATGCTTTAATTGTCTTAACCATGTTCTGTTTTGTACTTTGCATTAATTATCCACTCCTTCAGAGCATCCAGACATATTTGCTCTAAGGTTGCTCTGCTTTTTCTAAGTGCATGAAGAATCTTAGTTCCTTCATGAGTTGTCCAGGGTGGAATATTTATCCCCCTTACAGCCTATCTTATCATAAATCATGGTGATGGCTGTGGAAATAGTCCCTGCAGGGTGCCTTGAGGTGTAACTGACTCATGACAGAACACTACTTTGAAGTTTTACCATTGTATTTTATTTTTCAGGAAGTAAACAGTGCAACTGCAGGAGAAATAACACTTTTTAAAAGTAGTGCAGTAACAAGGGCCAAATTCATGTGATGTGCAAATAAAACAAGAAATTAAAAAGGTGGCTTCTAACTTCTGGGTACATCTTGTTGCCATGGTGCTTCTGGAAACCTCTTCCTATCTGCTATCTGCTTAGTTTTCCCAGTTCCATTAATTGCTCAAGCCTTAGGAAGCTTGATTTGTCACTCATAGTTGGGCTGTGGGATGCACAAACGATGATGCAGCATGCTCTGCATTCTGGATGGGAGCCTGCTTCATCTGAAATTCACTAAAAGGCATTATTTTAAGAATATTTTTCATAACAAGATAATAAATTCAGATTGTGCTGCTTGATTCTGTATCCTAATGATGGGCTCCTTACCTTTTAAACTCTACATTGTTTTGTATCAAGAAATCAGTCTCCTAAATATTTGCAACATGGCATGAAGCAATTCATTTAGTCACTTACACCTGCATTTCCTCTTTTAAGCTTGGACTACTGTGGAGAACATGAGAGAAAGGCCTTCCCATGAAGAAATCTATAATGAACAATTAGACACTGCTCCATCTGAGGGGAACTTGGACAGATGGGGGGGGGTCACAAGAAAATTAATAAAATCCTATACAGGTGCTGGATGTGTCATCCCTTCCTTAACATTGATATAGGTAAAGGCCTGTCCAGACAAATTTATCCCTTCATTCCACATGACAAAAGCAGAAATACAGAAGTACAGTTGCAACAAACCCAGAAAATAATGCAACTGACAAGAACTGCAAGTTTTATAGAAGGAAGCCAAAAAGTCTTTATAATTCAAACAATAGAAGAAGCTGAATACTACGGCACTTTGCTTTTTCAGTCAGTTTTTTTCCATGTCGCTGAGTACAAGAAACTGATGAAGTAGAGAAATAGAGAGGCAAAAGAACATAAAAAAATTCCAAAAGTGTGAAGTGATAAAAGGTGTGAAAGACCAAAGGTGTGAAAGAGAAATAGGAAAGATCTCCCATAAGAAGAGAGGAAAGAAGTCTCAACCATCAAGTATTGATTGAGATGCACTATTTCATTAAAAGCTATATGCAAGGTAGCTTTACTTGAAAGAGCATGGGAACAAGAAGAAAATAATTTAATTTGAGAATAATAAGTTGGTTGAAAATTAGGTTTCATCTCCCCTTAAATTATGCAGAAGTTATGACCAAATCCAGTTAACATTTGGGAAATAATTTGAAAAGGGACAGTGGTGCAGATTGGCTGTGCTGGTGGCATGCTGTCCACCTTTACCTTGAGCATCAGCAGGTCAGGACAAAGACCCAGGACAGGGTGAGAGGCCTTCTCCTGGTACATTTGAGCATTGGAGGTGTGCTCCACATTTAAAAAAAATGGGTGTGCTCCACATTCATTCATCTTTATTGGACAGCACTGATTTTGGTCTTGGAGACATCTAAGCATTCATCTTTCTGAGGATATATTGCTATTACTATTTTGATGCTTTACATGTACCAGGAAATTAGAGTTACACTTGACATCAAAAGGCTCATTATGTCATACAAAATTACATTTTTTTCAGGTATTTATGTTGCAGTAATTACACTGTCACTAACCTGCTTCTCTCCACATTTCTCATAGAAAAATCAATTATTCTCACAGCTTAATTAGCAAGAAATATGTCAGGATAAACTGCTTGAATCATTGTAAATTATTGCATTCATTCTTATGGGTGTTCCATTTGTCCTCAACATTAAAAGAAGATATTAGCTCTGTAGCACTTCCACAAGCAGGCTGACAAATTTGCATTCGTAGAGGTGTGTTTCACGTTCTCTGTGACAGAGCTTCTATTCATTTGTGGATAACTTTGCAATGCTTGAAACATCTGAACTGAAATTTTGAAGCCTTGGAATCTATTTCAAAATAATTTTTTCAGACACACATACCTTCACACACAGCTACTCTTACAGTTGAATATTTTAGTTCTTTCAGGGAAAAAAAGAAAAAAAAAGTGGAACTGTGACAGGAATTTACTTAATTTTTTTCCAGCATAAAGCATGTTGATGACCTTGCCTTGAAAAAAATACACCTTTGCACTTTGAAGTTTGCACTTAAAACATAACAAAGGAGTATTTTTCATGGTAAATATATTGCTTTTAACTTCTACAAAGATAATGACTTGTTTTTTGAAAAAAAAACTTGCTTCACAAATATATCAGAGAAACATTCTAAATTGTTTCTGCTATTCACTCCATGAAAGCATCTTGTTCCGGGTTAAGTAGGACATTTTTCTGTTCTGGGTTTTGTTGGGGTGCACCAGGTTTGGGGTAGGTACATGGAACACCCTTCTGCCCGAGTCTGTGGGTTGACATTGTCACATTGTACTGCCTGATCACACTCTGCTTCTTCCCTGCTTCCCTTATTGCTCCAGACAGGGGATTACTGGGGACTGTCAAGTGAAGGAAAAAGCCAGCTGCAGGACCCTGTCTTTTGCATGCAAAATCGAAGAGGTAAGGGAGGAACAGGGAAGGAGACAGCTTGTGGAGAGAGGACAGTTTCCTTGCATATCAATTGCATCCTGCCCCTAAGAATCAGCTCCTTGCATTGCCTTAGATATGATTCTAAGGAAAGGTACTTTATTTTAAGAAGCTCATTATCTGAGGGAACCAACTTGGGGTCCTGGTGCCTGATGTTCTGAAGTGCACAGACAGATGTGTCAGCTGGGAATGTGCTTTAAATGTCTAAAGTGAGGGTTTAGGTTGTTATCCTCTGGAAAGTTTGAAATTAGATGTCCAAAGGAAATGAGTAGGTTTTATATTCATTGCCTTGGCTTCCAAGCAATAAAAGTGAGATAATACCTCACAGGAGTTGTGAAAATTAGGAAATTAATTATTAATACATTACCAGGTACGTGGATTAGTTACTGGGGCAATACAGTGACAAATGCCATGGAGAAGCATGTAAGGAAAGGAGTCTGTACACCAATGCTCAAACAGCATTTGGTACATCAGATGTGAGGAGAAAGAGAAGATTGAAGACTAGGGCAAAACAGGGGGTTTTTTGAATAAATTATTCTGATCTGAACATCACTCTTGTCAGCTACTAAATGAGGCAGGGCATCTATGGAAAGATTTAAATGTGCTTCTGTCTTTGGAGTCCAGGGCTAAATGAAGATCAGGTAGGTTGATTTAATTTCAACATTTCCTAACTTATTAGTGTGTGTTTTTTGAAATGTGATTGGTATCCTTAGCTCATGCTTCCCCTCTAAAAAATGTTAAACCTCATGTTAATAATAAAAAATGTCCTCCTTTCAGCACTACTTAGGATATAGAGGTAAAGAGATCTAAATATTTCTGAAATTTTTCATGGTATCAAACTCATAGTACTTCACTATGTGTGAAGTACTAAGTCCAATAGTTGCAGTGCTTCCTAGACACTTTCAATAGTCAGCGTTATTGAAATGCTATGCCAAATGGGCAACTCAGGAACTTAAGAGCAATTAAAACTACTGATAACCTAAGCAGAAAGTTGGACAAAAATCACCAAAATGCAATGGATTCCTTTCAGAGAAGTACCAGGTTAACATTCAGAAACAGTCCTGATTTCATCTACATTAATTTCCATCTCTTCAGAATTACAAATAGGACTATACATATACAAAACACTTTTTAAATCTCTGATTGTTTTTATGCATTCTAGTCCAATGATAATTTAATTTTAAGCACCTTGCTTGAAATCTTCTGAGATTTACAGTTACATCTGGTTGAAAAAATGGAATAAAACTCACAAAAATGTTGATAGAATTCCCTTACTTTCCTTTTGTGTCCAACTGAAATAAAATTAATGGTATCTAGAGTGTTGTTTATAAGCTTTCCTTTTTTTTTTCTTGTTTTTATCACTTTGCTGGTTTTCAAAACTTTTTCAATAGTTAAAAAATGTCACTGAGTGTCAGGGTAAAGATTTATGTTACTTCCTTTATTTACAGGACTGTTGGATTTTTACTTGGGAACTCAGATGGT
The DNA here is from genome assembly GCF_001522545.3 of Parus major. NCBI lineage: Eukaryota > Metazoa > Chordata > Aves > Passeriformes > Paridae > Parus > Parus major. The sequence goes on from NC_031769.1 coordinate 103,328,725, forward strand.
TTTCGAGAGCTGCAAAGTGACGAATGAAAACATGAAAGCCTTTCCTCTGTAACATTCTTACCAATGGATTTAATTTATTGACAAAGGGGATAGCATACTAGTATTCATGCCTTTTAAGCCTTTAAAACATTATAAAATTATGTATTTTCTCAAAACTATTCATTTCACTCCCTTAAAAGATGGGGTGAAAAAGGTGGGTCTCTCTGACTGATTATTGTGCAGAATAAACTGAAATGCTGTATTTTCACCAGCTATATATCCATTCTCAAGAACATTTTCTTTCCCTAATATTTCTTGAATTCTGACTTTAGTAAGTACAATTATAAGGAAAAATGAATAATGAGACAGAAATAAGTATATTCAGTTTAAAGTACCAGGAAGTATTTCACTCACAGTGATTTGGTTAAAGGCTGGTCACAGAGTTTCCATGAATTTCCACACTTATCTATTGTGCTATTTTTATTTTGCTTTTTATTTGCAACAATATATTTCATTTAAAAATACAAGGGAAGATTAATTTGAAAAAGCAGGTAAATGGAATGAGGTAAGAGTAGTTAGGTTAGGCACCCTACAGGGGAGCACAGGCTGACTCTAAAAGATAAATTATCTTGAGGACAAAGTATGTTCCTTGCTTGGAAGTCCCAGGAGTCTATATCCTGCACACTGCCACAGATTCTTCCTTTCCAACATAAATTCTCAGGCAATTTTTGTTTATAATCAAGACAAAGTCATAGGAACAGAAAGCATAAGCACCAAGTGAGCAGAAATTCCAATATTATACTTGTTTGTCCTTTGTGAAAAGTACTCTTCACAGAAATAGATGTTTGATGAAGGGGGCTGAGTAACAACAAAACAGTCACCTTGAACAAGTGGGAGGGAAAATGAAAGAACTCCTCACCTGGCAAGATATTTCTTATGCTTAGTGCATTTCCTAGGGAAAAAAACACTACATCTGTTTGATAGATCCTCTTAGCAACAACTTTTGTCTGTGAGCATCTTATGCCTGTTTCTCCTTGAAAAACTCTTGCATAAAAGCCAAAATGTTATTCAATTACTGACCCTCATGAAGAAGAAATTAACTCCTTGATGCGCTAAAGAATGTGTTTAAGGGAGGAAAAAAGTGTTTATTCTATATTTTCTTGGGGGAAGGAACAAAAACATTATGCTGTAGAGACAGTTTGTGTGTTTACATCCACATGCAGGAGTCTCCACATGGTGAAAAACATGCCAGCTTGTAAATGTATATTTCACTATCTGATGTAGATGTTTGTTTAATTTTTAATTAAGTCAGCTGGGAACCTCAAAAACACAGAAAATAATGAAATAAATAATTCTACTGCATAAAAGTCAGAAAAAAATGTCTCAAATTCTTGACGGTTCAATTCTTACAGGCATTTGGTAGGACACTGGACAGTCAAATCTTTGTGGAGGTCTGTAAGTGCACTGGAGTCACTCTGAATCCCTGTGAGTCAGGATCACACTCCATGTATGTAACTTCAGCAACAAATAATGAGCACTAGGCAATTCCAGTTGTGCAAAAACTAAAACTTTGGGACTAAACTAAACTTTGGAATTACTTCTGTATTTAATGGCCATCAAATGCTCTTTAATAATATAGAGTTCAATGAGACCATAAGGAGGAAACATTTGAATTTTAAAAGCAGAAATAACATCAAAATATATATTATCTTTTCTTTTTTTCAAAAGTTTTTCTGACTACTTAGCTAGAGTATTTTTCCCTCCCTTCCCTTACCATCCCTGTGCTCTCTCCTTTTTCAGGAGGATACTTCTGTCAAGCAGCATGTCTTCTTCATAAATAATTAAAAACCAAAATATATTAAAAATACTTCATAAAATGTATTTTTTAATGTCAATCATAGACAAAATACTAATTGTTTCTCAGCAAGTGTTCATCAAAAAACACGTCCCAAGAAGAGCTGCAAAAGCTTTCTGGGACAAGGTAAAAGAAGAGAATAAAAAAAGTGTGCATCAAGTCCAGGGAGATACACAGAGCTGTACAACTGGATGAGCAGAGGACAAACTTAGTGATCTTTATTCCCAAGCAGGGAAATTCTGTGCTTACAGGGTGGTACAGAAACATCTTCGAGTGCTGCTTCTTTTTAAACATGGGTGTTGTTTAAAGCATCAAGGTAAAATGAAGATGAGTTGTCTTTTTGTGCTGAAACCCCAAGTGCAGTCATATAACCACTAATATGCCTGGAGAATGAGTCTCACGTTTTCCTGCTTGCCACAGAGAAGGAGCAAACAATTGCCACACAGGTGGGTTCTCATGCATAATACAGGTGCTGTGCCTGTAGGCAGCCCTGGCACCTTTAGCACATGAAATCTTTTTGAAGTGAACTTGGATCCTTTGGGAATACATGTGGGAGCAAGGAAACACAAGCTCCAACAGAGACAGGAGCACTCAGGATTTTATGTAGCCTCAGCAATGCCAAGCAGCCAGCTCCAGTTGATGTTAAAAAACTCTTGCAGCTGGGCAAGTGTTGTCTAATGGAAAACACATCAAAAAATATGAAATACTGAAGTGATTTCTTGAATTACCCGTTTTCCAACCTCTTCTTCTACTTGCCTGTGCAAGATAACTCTTCTAATAGTTTAACATGGCAAAAAAATTCACTCAGGCAGTGTTCAAACCTTGTGGGATGGTTTGTCGTTGATGATGGTTTTTCCTTCTTTAATTTTCTCTTCCTGCTAAGTGCTAGATGCTGGATCCCATGGTGGGAGTCCAATCCTGCTTCACTTAGAGTCACAATGAAAGATGTCCTTTTCCAAGTATTGCCATAGTCTAACTCTAAAGAATAAAAAAATTTTCACTATGAATAAGAAGGGAAGGCCAGAAGGTCATTGAAACTCATAAACCTCCTTAACATTATCTGTTTCTATTGGAAAGCACTCAGATATTATTGAGGCAAATATGCAGATGACAAATATTTTAAAGTAATCATATTTCTAAAAATGCACTAGTGTTGCTTTTCCCATGTGTGTCATCTACTGATGTGTTATTTTTCACAATTGCTGCAAGTTTATACCTATTTTGCAACATTTATAACTCATGTGCTTTAATTTAATGACTTCTCACAGAAAAGCTGCCCCATTTTCTGTGCTAAGTCTCTGGAAGAGGGATCTACTACAGAGGTGGTGTATTGACCCTGTTCTACAGGAAATTAATTTTGGTTGTTTCCTATAAGTTAAAAAAACTTTTGTTTTTATTTAGTGATCTGCATTTACTTTTATTAAACCAGGAGCAAATCCTATATTAAAAATAATCTTTTTATAATTATAATTTTTCATATTTTGGGTAAAATTCTCAGCAGGAATAACAAGTTTCTAAACTATTTGGCTCTTGCTAAAATTAGATTTAGATGTGAATTTAAATTAGAATTGGATTTAGATGCTATGGTGAAATGAACCTTATTCAAATTCAAATTGAACATGAACCAGCAGAATAAATTGCCTTGTACATTTCTGTTTGCCTCTAATGATCCATGTCACACCATTTTCCTCTTTCAATTTTAGCTCTTAACACTTATGTAGGTACAGAAACACAAGAACAAAAATATTATGAAGACATTTGTTAAGTTATAGATCACTGGTAAAACATTAAATAAGTCACATCTATAGCAGATCCAGGATCTGGAGACTTGTAGATTCTCACATTTCTAAAGACTAGTTAAAGAGTACTACTGTCTCTTTCATTGCTTCTCAAAAAATTGATGAATTTCTTGGGAAAAAGATGTCAAGATGGCCACTCCTTATGACCCTTGAAATTTCTTTATCCTTATTTTAGATGCATGCCTTGAGGCATAGTTTTTCATACTAAATTTTACAAGACAGTAAAGTGACAATATAGAAATGCAAAAAATTGCAAATAAGAGAGTAGCCAAGTTCAGCTTCAGGATGGATTTTGTAAATCCTAGCTAGGAGATAGGAAGGCTTACTTTCTTCAGATCTGCACACATAGAAACCAAGTAGGAGGTTAGAGAGGTAAATTCAAACTCATACCCTAGCATTTTGTTTGGTTTTTTCTCTACTCCTTTCTAAGAATGTCTTTCAATGAAGGAAATTTTTAAACTATTGTTTACTCTTCCTACAGAAAATTAGGCTTTGTGTTAAAATATCTATGATTTTGTCTTTAGATTGGCTTTAATTGAGGAACAGTTAAGAACTGCAGTCCGTACAGAAGTATGTATAACTATTATGAGAAATATATTTTTTCCGCAAAAATTTAGGCTGTCAAAACTGGTAATTGTTTTCTCTCCATGTTATCTAAATGCTAATGACCTTTCCCTCCTTTTATTGTGTTAAATATTAAGAGATAAGGGGAATAGAATTCTAGAGAAGAAAGCAAGAAATCAAGAGCCATAGTTTGTCTGCAGATCATCAGAAGTGATAGACTCATGGGAAGGATTTACTAACTCTATTTCTGTTACTATATATGTTCCATGCTAAATGAGGCTTGTATCTATAAGAGATCTATAAAGTTCTAGTCCTTCTGAAGATAAATCAACAAAAATCGATGTCAGCTGTTGCTACCTGTCAGAACAATGTGACTCTGCCATTATCCCTTTCTGAGGTGGGGCAGGCAAGATGCTCATGGAGACACAGCACACAGAGAAATTCATATACACAAAGAGTGAAGGAGAAGAAAATGGAGTATGATTGTGGTTATTTTTTTTTCTTCTTCTTTTTTTTTTTTTTTTTTTTTTTTTTTCTGTTTGCAAAGACAGCAAGCACGAAGGCATCTGTGCCTGTCTAAATTCAGCCAAAACCATCTGCCAACGAGTTGCAGCTAAAGGGTAGAAAATCTAATTGTGACTCAGAGGAGTTAGAAGGGAACGTGGGAGAGAGGGCCCAGGAAATAAGCTGTGGAGATGTGTAACAGTTGGCTGAAAAGGGATGGGAAGCAGTTAAATGAATGGGGACCATCTATTCTTACCACACTTACACTACATGAACCCGATAATTAAATGAACAGTTATAGCGTAATGTACCGCAACACAGAGCAAGGTTTTTCAGATTCCTGCACATTCCTGTACTCTTCCTCCCATTTATACCGTCCTCCTCCACAGCTCCAAACCACCATAATTAAGAAACTCACTGAACAGTAAATTTGTAGTTTTGTATGGTTATAGTTAGCTGAAATCAATACTGGCTCAAAGTTATGGTGGCATCATAAACTATTTGATTGCCTTAATGGAATTGCTTATCATTGCATTTATTTATCATTTATCACATTACCTCAGGTTATTCCTTGCTATTGATTGTACTATCCTGTGCAATTTAATTTTCATTTATGTTGTCTGGATTAGAAACATATGTGGGAAAAATGCAGATTAGTACATTTTTCTCTTCAACAGAGAATGTCTTGGGGGACAGAGCAACAAACAAGATATAAGAGCATAATGGTTAAAGCCTGCTTAAACCAAAAAGTATGGTCAGTATCTAAGCTATCCCAAGACAACTTCTTCTCTTGTTTCCAGTTGCCTGAGATACAACTGGGCTTCCCATGATAAAATTTATAATTTTTACTGTAGTCATAAATGGAAACACTATTAAACACAAGCACAATTATCAAGAAGAAGCAGAGAATGCAACAACTCAGCCTGGGATGTTTTCTATAGTGGAGCATTTATATAGTGGAGAATTTAGAAGACTTCAGAATTATTACATATGCATATATGCATACAGGTATATGTATATGTATGTGTATGTGTATGTGTACATATGTATATGTAATAATTATGGATATATATTACATATATGTATATGTAATTATATGTATTTATGGTGTTAACATGTATATAGTTGAATATAGTATGTCAGATGCTCATCTAGGATTCAAGAAATCAGGAATTCTGTTTTAGCAAAGATAGTCCTTAAATACAGGGAATGCCATGGCATGCAGAAGTCTTGTGGTTGTCGTTTGGTCTCAGATTTTTCATCTGAGAGATATTTTCCCCCATTTCCTTGCCAAGAGCCACCATCCTGGAAAGTTCCCTGTTCCCAGAGTTATGGCAGGCATCAGAGATCAGCAGAGAGGGCTGATGACATGATGTAAACTTTCATCCCACCACAGGGCTTGCACCTTCTGCACTGAGCTGAGTCACTGTTAAATGTAATTTATCTCTTGCATTTTTAAAAAGGTCTAATCTAGAAGGAAAATCACCTTGGCTACTTGCGCCTCTGCTTCCCTGTCTCCTCCCTATATTGTCAGCTCAGGGTTCAAGCTATGTGGAGGTGATCATCTACAGAGTGCCTGGTACAGTGGGAAGTGAAGGGCTACTGCAATATAATGATAGAGTGATAATGATAAACTTCACTTTACTGTAATTTATTTGGCATGTATCTGAAATCATTCAGCAAGCAGAGAGAAGGTTGACTTTTAAACTGAGAACAAAATCTCCTAGATTGTCCCTTTCAGTCTTTTGCATTGATCTAATTATAGGAAAGCTATCATTCTACCAGAAGCTTTAAATATCAGAAATGACTAACACTTCATAAGGTTACTGTGCTGGAACAGAACTTCGGAAATCCTTTGCAGAAGAAGGTTACATAAAGCCAAAAAGTTCAAATAGAAACTTTGAAAAGAACTAGGAAATAAATACAGAGAAACATATTTACCATAAATTTGACATGGATTATTTTCTGAAGAAGACTTTGAGGAATATTATACTATTCTATATTCTCTTCAGCTGTACTCCAGTTTCAGTTGGGTGTTTTTTTTCATAAAAGCTGCAATTTCTCAGGAATGACATTCCATCACACTTCAAAGATAGACCTGTCTAGACCTACTGATATATTTCATCAGATGTTCTTGCCTCATTAGATGCTGTTCATGAAAGTTTCATTATGGAGTGAAAAATCCTTATGCAAATCTGCACTATTAATTTTATTTTCTATCCTATTTCCACTGACTTATCCTGTATGAGGGCAGGTATAAATGCACATCTGATGTTCCAAATGCCATTCCATTTTCATATGCCTCTTTGGAAAGAGTGGATCACCAGCTCTAAACCAATGAAAAGGTCTTTGTCAATACTTAAGGGATTCTAAACATAATAACACTCTTTAAATATTATATTATTACTTTTTTACTTGCTGATCAGAAACATTTAGAGGCAAAGCAGATACTGCTTTCATGTAAATTAAAAATCTCAAACAACGATTTTTCACAGATAAATCCATCAAGTGAAAGTAAAAATAATTTAGGCACAACAAAATATACTAATGCATTGTAATAAGATACTGAACTTTACAAATTGGAGTGATTCATTTGTCTAGTTACAGAAATGACACATCAGCCATCTAGTCTGTTTTCCTTCAACTGCTAAAACAACAGTTGTGTCCACCTTGAAACATGCACTTGTTCTCTGATGCCAGGCTTTCACCCTACTACTCCTCTAAGGAAATTAAATGCACATGAACCAATTTATATGATTCTATAATTTTTTTATTGACACAGCTTGACTAGTTGAAATTATTATAATTATGCAGACAAATATTTTTGAGATAATTCAATAATTTTTAATAGACAAAATTTTGAAAATATGAATAATTTAATTTTAAATAGTTTTTTAAATGTTTTGAAATAATTTTGAAATAATTTAATAATAAATTATTAATAAAATATTCCCTACAATTCCAAGGCAAAATAGCATTGATACTCCACATGCTATGTGATAGTAGTAATGATTTAAGTAGCAAATACTGCATAAATCTGAGGAATACCTGATTTTTCAGCTGCAGTAGGCAGTAGGAGGATATTTATTTAGGTGACAAGGAGCTGAAGGATATTTTAAGCTGAAGGGACCAAAAATCGACACATAGACAGGAAGCACTGTTGAGACATTCTGCTTTTACTATGTAATATTTCATTTTCAAATGATTTACATTCACTGAATAGATAACTTATTAGCTGGCTGATCAGGAAAAAGGCTAAGCTTCTCAAGTAACAAGAACCATAAAACATATGCTGTAATTGAAAATTTATGTTTAAAAATTATTGACTTCAGCATGGGCTGAAGAGTGTTTACGAATCCATGTCTGAAGTAAGAGCCTAAGCTACATTTTCTGAAGAAGTCAGCCTAAGAGGACCCCAGCTCTTTTGGCATTATATGTCTTTTGAATATCCCTGCCACAAATCTGCCACTCTTCCAGCAAAAGCATCTTCATTTATCTGTTGAATTTCTTGACAATGTCTAAAATCTCCCTTTCCACCTTTAAATTGACAAGGTATTTGTTACAGCCAGCAGAATCCTTCCTAGCCTGCTTGTCCACCCTGAAATTGAGTGTCTGAGTAGTGTGAGCTTTGGAATTTGCTTCCCACTACAAAAGCTTTGTATAAGTACCAAGCAGCCACTCTAAAGCATGAGATAACTGCTAAAAGCTGTGGTAGTTCACTGGCTTTTGCCTGACTTCCTAGATTTCAACACAGCTTTTTTTTGCAATCGTGAATTTATATATTTATATTTTTTATCTTCAGTCTTGCAAGCAAACAGGTGCTTTGTGCTAGTTCTTTAAATGTTCTGGAAACCTTGCAGGTGTCTCCCATATCAAATATAAGCTACTTGATTTCACCTCCAAGGACAGTGAGGGATAGTCATATTGTTTGTGTTTATGTCATATTGTTTAGGATCCTGCCCAGCATCTCTTGTCTGGTAGCAAGAACTTGTCTCCTGCATCTGGTCAGTCAATGCCTTAATGGTGTTGGTCTGCTATGCTTCTGAAAATCATCATCGTGCCTTTGCCCGAGCCCTTGCATTTCTAAGCAGCCCTATAACATCAGAAAAACTTCCTCCTAATTCTGTGTCTCAGAAATGCCAGAGCACACAAAGATTTGATGGCTGGTGTCCTTGTTGACTAACCTTTCCTCTTCCTGCTCTCTAATATTTCTCTCCTCCTGTCTTTATCCATCACTCCAAAGAGATCATTCCATTTCTTCTCACTCCAGTCTAGAGATTAACCACTAAGCTGGCAGTGGACCGAAAGCAGAAGGAATACCAACATTTCCTCTTTGTGTGATAGCATTTTGAAAGACTTACTGACCTCCAATTTTGTCTGAAAACAAACAGCAAAGGCAGCACAATCCAAAAGTTGTTTCAAGACCATGGACCTTGAGACGAAGAACATATTTTTCTTGAGATCCACATGAAGGCATCTCTATCCTTCAGTAAAATAATAATTATGGTGCAATCCTGACCTCAGTGAATCCTAGTCCCTAACTTAAAGAGATCTAACACTGAATGTTGACTGAGGTTAACTGGACTATTTTTTCCAGCAACCACAAAATTAGCATGCACATGAAATTAAAATGGAACTTTGGGAAAAGCAACAACTTGAGAAAATATCAAATGGTCATGGACAATTAAAATCAAACAAAAAAACAAACTAAAAATAAAAAAAGAGAGAGATTAATGTAGGAATGATAGATTTTTTTTTTTCATTTCAACTGATTATTAATTAAATGTTTTATTTTATAATTTCTAGAGCATTATTATTTTCCTCCTGAAAATTTCATTTTCACTTTAAAATTGCTTAATCTTTAATGGGAAAAAAAGGCACAAAAAGATATTTAAGTTAATACTGACAGTTTATGTCTTTTATTTAGTCTCAAAGTGAGAAATTGAAGTTTTGGTATGGCGGAAACTTATATTGAAATTCCCCAAAGTTTCTGCTTTGACCTAATTTATTTCCCAGTTCAATTTACCAAGCTAAAAAATCCATTTCTGGTCCAACTTTATGGATGGTCCAAGTCTGAGGTATTCACCATTCTAGTAAGCCTTTGCAACTAATGTTTTACCCTTTCCATCTGTGCTGAGAACAACTATAATTTAGAGTAGACTTTATGAACATAGCCCAACTTTTGGGAAAGTTTAGCAGTACACTTTAATCACCAGGTTTCGGATAAGTGGATGGATTTTAACAAGGCATAAGATTTATGAAGGGATAAATATAGATTCTCAGGAAGAAAATATGAAAGTATGAAAGGCTATTAAAATTACGATGAAAGATCTAAGAGCAAGAGACATGGCAAGTGATTCATCCTACAGCTAAGTAGCATACTTTTTGTCTAGCACTGATTTTTTCTGTATCTTTTGGGATGTACAACCTGAACAAAAAACAAAAAAACAAAAACAAACAAACAAAACAAACAAACAAAAAAAGAAGAGGGCTTTTTAATTTTCAAAAGATACTTCTCCATAATACTTGAGAACTACCTTTGAAATATTAATATATAATTGATGGTAAAATTTTAGTCCATAGGAGCCCATAAACATTTTAGAGAGACAATCAAGAAAGGGAAACTTGTTTCAAAGAACTGCCTCTCAAGAGCCTGCCAGGAAAACAGGTATATTACAGCATAAGTTATTTTATTTTATCAGGCTAAAGAGAAAGAAGAGATAAGTAAAAAAGATGAAGTATAGAAAAATGGAATCACTTTGGTCTTTCTGGTTTGCAACCCATTTTATCATCACTAGATAGGATGCTGAAGGTGAAGTATATTTTAGAAGGCTACTTAGAAGTGGAGTGCTTTGTAACTGGAAATAAGAGTACAGCCACAAAAGGGTAGGGTGGAATATCAAATGTTCCATTAGATCAAACAGACATTTATACTCTTAACTACTGTTGGAGGTGTAAAAATGTAGTTCCCTTAAATAGGCAAATGACAGAAACAAGTAGTATGGGAAAAAAGCTTTTACAAAACAATAACCTGCATTTCCTGTCTACTTCAAGCATCCCTTAATGACAAATGAAGTGATGGTCCTTAAAAGAAGTAAAGATTTGATGGATTTTTTCATTACAACTGCCTTATCTTGTGAAGAGTCCTTACAAGATACATTGAGGTCCTATTGAGTAGCTTAGTGGAGGGTCTGAGAACCTGATCCACCATGCTGTGCCCAGCTTCTCAGTGGCCCAGGGACACTGGAGTGATGCCACTATCCACCGGAATTTAAGAAGCTGAGAGTCAGTTGAGAATAGTGTGAGTCACACCAATAATTAGTACAATGTTCTTTATGAATGAAAATGCAGCAAATGAGGAATGTCCTCAACATAGCATGAAAGTATTCTGTGGAGAAAAAAGGTCTTTCCCAGTTCTCTATAACAGAAGGAAGAAGAATGTAAATTAATTTCCCTTTAACTAACATACACAAACAGATCCATGTATAAGGCTATTCTCTCCTGAGCAAAATTTTTCCCCAACAGTTTCATATGACATATATACTCTATATGTGCATATTATTACATACTGCAGAGGATCTACCACTGCTCTTTCAGTTACTTGCAATGTGCCCTGGCAACTCACCTGAATTGTGAGACTTTTAAACCTCTTTTCTTGGGTGTCCTTCGAAAGAAAGCTGTGAGCTGAATTGATCCTATATTGTCAGAGTTAGCGTACACTTGGATCTTGTCTTTCCTGGGAAAGCCTGTCCATCTGGGTGATGGAATATATCAATCAACATGACACATGTCAAAACAATCCTGGAAAAAGAAAAGCTACTAGTAGCCATAACTGGGTGGTTGCCAGTGACAGAATCCATTGCATGCATGGTCTGCTCCCTGCACTCATCTGAGGTGTGGTTAGAAAAGAGGGAAAGAGAGAGTGGACAAAAATCAGAACTAGATCCTGATCCTCACCTGGGCTTAGCCTCTAACCCAGCTCACCAGAGGGAAGTCTCTGACTAACAAAACTGTGCATAATAAATAAAAAAGGATATATATACAGATTTCCAGTATTGTTTACTGTTTAGTTGACATAGAGAACAATTATTACATTACTTGTTCATAGTGTAAAGGCCTGTTCCGTGCACTGTCATTAACTTTCTTAGTGATCAGAGAGCAAAATTTCTCCTGGATGTACACAATAGAGTTTTCATTCCAGTATTCTGCCTTAAAAATTCCAGTGAGGATATCACATTATAAGGTATCACACATTATATTATGTATAACATAATAACATTATATAATTTAGAAACCTTCACAACCAATAAAAATCAAAAAAAGTCTAAAATGCCAATGTGAAAAATATTGTCTGTGTGACAGCATGAAAAAAAGTCCTACCTACTAGGTAGGCAGAACTACAAAACCTAGAAAGAAGCCTTTCTTAGATTTCACACAACCCTTCAGGTCTTACTCCTTCTCCCTGAAACAACACCAGAGAGCAAAAGTAAAGGACAAATTCACCCTCCTCTCTGTTTCTGTTTTGTTCCTTGCTTTTTATTTCTTAGAAAAGAGTGCACATTCTTAAAAACAGAAAGCCATTCACATCAAGAAAAGGGCAATGAGCCTGGGAATAGAATTGACACTGCCTTTTATAAGACACGTAGCTGTAAGATCTCACTGGCAAGTTGAGAAAAAGCAAAGGAAACCTTGGAGATCAATGAGGCTGAAAAGCAGTAGGATTCTGAGCATCCCAAAGTTTAGAATAACAACGTCCTGAGTTACACCCATGAGGTCCTGCCCTTCAATATAAAACTTGTAAATACCTGTGTTGTCTGAATCAATAAAGATTGATGCTGAAAGAGATATTACTTTCTGTAAAGGAAAAACATGAAGTAAACTAAATGAGAGAAAAGACATTCCATTATATTGTACTTTATTATTTCATGAAAATACTCATAGCCTTAAAAGTTCATCCCTCTCCATGTACATATTTAGTGACTTTTCTGAAAATATTTGGAGTTATTTGTGCAGCCAAATGAAAACAGCATACATTTATACTAAAAAATTGTATGAATATGAAATATATTTGGCTACGAGTAAAGCTATGTATATAACAGAATCTATACCAGGAAACTATACATTAGCTTGTAGGTTTCCTTTATTCACACAAGGACCCCTGTTGTTTCTATTAGGGGTCTTCTTTGTCTGGACTTAAAATAAATTGGGAAGACCAATTTTGTTCCTGAGAAGCCCATCCTAGAAGGTAGATTTGAATCTGACAATTATATTTATGTAAAACACTGACACTGCACTGAAGCAACATTAGTGTGGCAGGGATGATTTGAGTCTGTACCCACAGCTCAAGTCAGGTGCTGAAGGAGTAGACATCTCCATGTTCCTACTACAACTGACTTGTCAAAGACATCATACAAGATTAAAAGTCCTCAAATTTTGAGATGTTCTATAATCCACCTGACTTTATTAGGCATTAAAAAAAAAAGAAAACAAACAAACAGAATACAACATAAATCTCAAAAATTATGTGATGGAGAGATTTTTCAAGGGATGAGAACTTATGCCTTACTGGAAGCATTAACTCAATAATTCATAAGAAATCTAGCAACAAATTGGACAAAAACAAAATATTGGGAGCTGTAATAGTCCTGATTGTGCTAGCTTTTATGTTTTGATAAGTGCTATCATCCATGGTTCTCTTCAGATGGAATGCTACAGCAAACCTACAAAGTCCCCATTGGGAGATATAAAGTAATTTTAAAATAAGAAAACAGAATTTTATATAAGCTCTTGATGCTTACTGCTTAGGGTCTTTAAAAATTATAAGCACATTAAACTGTTGGTCTAGTGTTATTAAACTAATATTTTATTTTTATTTTACAGTCCATGTTTTAGAAAAGCTTTATGAACTCTCAAAAATCTTCCAAAGTCTGGTTACTTAGCAGGGTAGACTGTACTGCCTCGTTATTGCAAAAAATTGACAATTTTTGGTAAAGTATTGCTGACAGCAGGTTTGTGTATATTATTAGGAAACTCAAACAGAAGGAGATACTGCGTTTTATGTCTTCCTCAAAACATTTCTTCATTGTTGTCACCAAAGGGCTTCCAGTTGCACAACTAATTAGTTGTACTAAAGCCTTCTGCTGTAAGAGTTATTTCACTTCTCTCCTTGTTTGTCATCCACCTGTTACAGCTTGTGTTTTCAAACTGTGCCTGCTCTGGGACGCAGCCTGGCACACACTGGATGTTTGTGTAGCATCTACAACAATGAGTCTCCAACCTGGCTGAGGATTACCTGTGCCAATATTTATTTGAATAATTGCAAATCCTAGGCCTATGAGAGTTCTTTGGGAAGAAAAAAGAAAACAAAAAAAAAACAAAACAAGGAGAAATGCACTGTAGCAAAAGATGTAAATATTTTCCTCTGTTTCATTGATAGGATCTATTTAGTCAAATGGTGCATAAATTAGCATAGGCAGCACAGTTTATAAGACAGATGCTCTTGCAAGAAATAAGAGCATCAAGTTAGAATGTGAAATTTCATTCCTGGGAAAATCCCAAAGATTTTATAGCTACTTGTGCTTCACATTGTGAAATATTTGTAGTCCAAATATTTTTTTTCAGGTAGGATTTGAAAAAAATGTGTTATTTTGGAATGTACTTTATATTATCTCAAATAGCAGCATACACCTTCACTGCATGTTATTGTATTTAAATTTAAACATTATACAGAAAAGTTAAATTATCACATTTTCACAAAATCAAGCAGATACAAACACAGAGTTCTCTGTTTTTCAAGCTAGAAATAAACAGTACTGCCATTAAATGTTTTGACATTTACAAACTTTCTGATCAACATCAAATCTGAAGACAGAGGAAGAGACAAGATACATTTCTCCTGATTTAATGACTCGGTAAAAATTATCTAGGTGGTTCAATGGGGGTGTAAGTTGCAGAAAATATTTGAATTTTAAGAGCTGTGACTGACTATTAAATTTGTACCTATTATTTTAGCAGAAAATCTATCTCTTGCTCTGAAAATATACTAGAAAGGTACTAGAAAGATGGGGAAAGGCTATGTAAAATCCTATTATCTGCATCTGGTGCAGATGTGTCCATTGAGTTTTGATTCCCAGCCACATATATTTATGTATAGTTTTGTATTAAGCCACAGCTCCCCAAACAGCACATTTTGTAAAAATATGGTATTTATTCATGGATACATTTATACGATGAGAGCTGAAGATTTCAAAGAATATTTTACCTTGCATAAAGTTTGGCTACCAAGGCTGAAAACTAAGAAGTGCCAGTTTCTTACCTACCATTTCCAAGTTGCTCTTCATATTCTTGTCCCACATCAATAATATCCCTGCAGCATGAGGATACAATGTATGAATGAGGATGCAATGTATGAATAAAGTCAATGTGGGCTGGAGGGCTCCAGACAAAAAGTTCTCAGAGGCTTACTGCAGCTCGGTCAAGATCCTCTGAAACACATCTGAAATTATCCTTGTTAGTAAGGACTGCACTTGAAGATGTAAGTGCAAAAAGGCAATGGAATTCACCAGCTAATATGCCCACAGCTGTGATAAGTCACTTCTCCTTTACAGTCAAGGCTGGATCCTTCAGTCAGTACCTGTCCCTGATAGCTCTCTGTTTCAAAGGGCTGCACTGTGAAGTGAACTTGGACTGCACTCAAAGCTCACTGCTCTTCCTCCTATATTTATATATTCCCATTCTAGGCGTAACCTAGGGTATATAAGCTGTTTGGATAAGTTTATACTTTCCTTTTTTGTGAAGAAGCTCTTAAAGGGGTGCAAGTACACAGGTAGCACAGGGGAGAATATTGTCCCACCCCTACTATTTCTGCTAAGGAACACATAACAAACTACCCATAGTCCTATACGATGAGCACTGAGAAAAAAGACACATTTTTTCATAATTCTGATGTCTTTATTAGTGCAACACAGTTGTTAAAAGTTGATACCATCTTTTGTACTCATAGTTCCCTTTCTGAGATGCCTTAAGTCATAAATGAATCCATTGAATTGGTATCCCATTTACCATAGTTTGGGGTTTTTTTTGTATTTTGACATATTCATGAGGAGGAGAGGAGAGGGTTCATCAATGTGTATAGTTGTTACCCTAATGGTTCTCACAAGAACCAGCTTTTATTATTTACAATAATGTTCAAAGCCAGAAATTTAAATCACATCATGATGATGACTAAGAGAGCAATAATAATAGTAATAGAGTCAATCAAGCAACCAACCAAAAACCAACCCAAACCTGAGTAGACAAATGGTAAAAGACTTGCTCTAACAGGAAGTCTGGAACTGTCAAAGACTGCTGGAGAAAATCTAAATAGCTTTTCAGAGTATATCTGAAAATGCAAGATGTCAGTGAAAAGATAGGTAGACAGAATATCTGAGCTACTGATCTGGGATGAACCTGAGGGAAAAAACAGATTAACTGCAGGGAGATGTTGAGGATTAACACTTAAGAAAGCTCTTATAACTTGCAGAGTAAATTAAGTTACCCAATGAAAAATTAAGTTTGCAGAATGTGAACCAGTCCTCTGAGGTAGACATGTAAGCTAGATAAGAAAAAAAGATACATTAGAAGTAAAAGGAGTGAGAAGCCAATGAGAAGCCGAGTTGGAGTCCCCCAGCTACAGGTGCAGCTAAATGGAGTGTGTCAAATATGATCTAAGAGGGTATCAAGAGCTGGAAAGAGAGGCACACTGACTATTTGACCAAATTTTCTGGAGTTTGCAAAACCTGGTGCTACGCTTAAAGTATGAGCAGGGGATGACCAGAGAAGTGGATAATTTTGTAGCCAAAACTTAAGGATCATAAATCTGAAAACTAATGGGATATGAATACTGAGTCCACAAGAAAAGTGGAAATATAGCGCGGGAGGAAAAGCTTCATGCATGAAGGGTAAAAGTTAGAACTCAGTATATTTAAGTAGTAAACACAGAGATGAAAACACTGTATTGAGGCAAACATACCAAATTTTGAGTTATGAGTGAACTTTCAGAAGTATGAGATATTAAATAACTGGAAAAGTTGGCAAAGTCATGCAAGACACAGAACTATGCTCTTCTGAAGACCAAGTACATGTGGAGAAAGATCTTTAGCCTATGGCTGGCATTGACATAGGAGACATCTAGCTTCATTGGGAGCCATAGAGAAAGTAAAAAGATGGCCAGCTTTGCTATATTGGCAGTATATATATGGGACTTCACCTATGTATAGAACTAAAATACATACTAAATAATATCTGTGAAAAGGAAACATTTTTGTTACCTACCAGGGGTAAATCCTTAGAAGAATGGCACAAAGCCCAGCTAGTAGAATTTTCCAGACCTGCACTGGGCCAGTGTGACTGCCTCTGCATTGTTGTCCTGGACACAGGAGCACAGAGGAGTTTGTGTCACTAGGATGGCTCCAGACCCAGTCCTCTGGGCCACACAGCTTGGCAGCAAGGAAGAGCTTAGGAAGTTCCACTGTTTTCCAGTTAAGATAATTAGAGCTCATCCAGTATTTTCTGGGTTTCCTCTTTTAAACAGCTTCCTAGACAGTTTCCATTAAAAAGGGGAAATTCTGTGGAAAAGTACTTTTTTTTATTTAGGAAAAGTTTCCTTAGATATATCTTACCCTTTAGGCACAGAAAAAGGGTAAGCATCAAATTAAATTTATACTTGCACAGTAAACATAATTTTGGCATGTGTGCTATGCAATAGATTTGCTCACTGTGAGATCGTCTGATTTGTTGGGGTTGAAGTCAGACAGCAAGGTAGGTTTGACATATTTTGTCACAAAAAATGCAAGATAGTCTAGTCAAATATGCTATTTTTGGCTCAAAACCAGTGTTTTCCTGCAGATCCTTGAGATGCAGCGGAGTAGTCTGGTACTGCATCAATGTATGTTTGTGTCTAAACATGTGTCAGCAGTGTCCTGGCATACCAGGCTTTGTTACCAAAACCACAGCCAGACAACAAAGGAAAATGTAAACATTAGATCACATTTTGAATACTACTCCCGGTTTTGGTTCTGAGTACAAGACATTGGTTAGCTGGAATGAGTTGAGTGAGGACCAACAGAATGGTCAGGGCTGGCACAGCTGCCCTGTGAGCAGAAGCTGCAAGAGAGAGGTTGTTCAGCCTACAGACAAGATGGCTTTGGGAACTGCAGTCTGTCCATATCCACAGGGAAGTTAGCAAGAATGCAAATTCCTAGTATGTAGAGGCATGGTAGATGAATGAGAAACAGTCCCAGACCAAAAGAGGAGGGGTTCCAGCTGGAACAAACTGTCCAAGGATATCTGTGGGGACAGCCAAACACTGGGACAGGCTGCCCAGGAATTGTGGAGTTTTTGCCATGGAGGCTTTAAAGACCTGACTCAACAAAGACCTGAGCAGCCTGGTGTAAATGCTGAATTCACTATTAACTCTGAGCAGGATGTTACAGAGATCCCATGAAAGGCCATCTTACAAATTCTTTCATGATTAGCTTTGGGTTATGCAAGCCACTGAATATATTCCCATTTTCTTAAGGAAGGTCTAAGTGCAGAACAAATTCATGAAAAGTATTGCAAATTATAATGTGGGAAAAAATGCAAAATTTCTGACTGCAAAATTCTAATTGTGAATGGAATTGGTAACAGGATGCCTTGATTGCTAGCAGGAACATTTAAGACTGTGACTTTTAGAAAATCTCTAGCTCTTTTGACAGTTAGATCACATTTTCTTTAGGAGCCAGTGTTGATTAAGATTCAAACAGGAATGGTCCAAGTCTTACAGTTTTCATCTTCAGTTCACGTAGTCCATATTTTCATTTTAAAGGGCTGTATCTGATTAGCCCATTATGCATTTTTCTGTATTCTCAAATGTTTAATAATAAATGATGGAGGAAGCTGCAGGTCAGATTAATTAGTCTTTTTGACTCTGTGTGTGCGCATTAACATTACTGAATGGTCTGTTACTGCTTAATTAAGCCCACAACATAATTCTTTGCATTGATTAGGTACCATACAGGTGCCCCAAGTTCAACGATTCAAAGTTATGGCAGACATCTAAGTCAGACGGACTTAAATCAAAGGACCAAAGCTAAATGCCTAATTTCCTTGTATAATCCATAAATAAAAGTGGATACTTCCTTGAAAGGCAATCAGAACATCATTATCTCATCTATATTAATTTGTATAGCCCATTATCTTCTTCCTAGGTGACATTTTTCATAACCCATTTCAGAGGATAGCCAATGTTACTGCTCCTACATGGCAGCAAATGCCCCAGTTAAAACAGGCCAGGATTTTTCCAATTAAATAGAATAGGCATGAAAGGTTTTTACTGGAAAATTGTCATAGACTTGATGAAATTCATCAGGCTAAATACTCCTTTTTATTTCCACCAAAACATAGCAGGAGGCCTTTCTGCATAGATCACTGGTTGGTACACAGCAAACCCATAGAAGAGACAAAAGTCACGACTGTAGGCAATGTGATTACGTGGACTCACTTACCTGAGGACAGACCTCTGCCAGAAGGTTATGTATCCATGGCTTCCATTTCACCCAGAAGCCAACTCGTGTTGACTGACTGTGTACATTTTTTCCACAAACACTGGAAGTGGGTTTCGTCTCAAGTAGCTTTAGACACTTACAGCATGTATGGGATATATCAGAGCTGCTCTGTTAGATTCCCTTTATTGTCAGCAGGGAGAAGTAGGTACCAAGAAAAATGATTCATCTGACCTGCCTTAGAAATCTGCTGAAGGACGAGATGACTCATACTTCAGCAAATTGTATTACCTTCCATTGATAGGAAAAGAAGTTCAGACAAGTAGCCTGACTGCAAGTAAATCCCACACAAGAAAACAACACTGATCCATAAATCTGGGACCAAGAGAAATCTTGTAATAAAAGGAAGAAACAGCCTCATTCCTACAGAAGAGCCGCATTTTCAGTGTGCCTGATTCAGACATTATTAAAAGAAACCCAGATAAAGAAGTATTACAGTGCTATGATCAAAACTATAAGTCATATATTTGAAAATCAAACTTTTTCATATATTAAAGTTGTTTTTTTTTTACATTGATAAAGTCATGGGAGATGAGAATGATAATTTCTTTTTTAGAATCTTTATATATCTGAACCATATTACATTAGTCTTATGTATCTGAACCTTTATTTGGCCATCAACCAGTACAGTTCCTTCTGAGTAGCATCAAGTGTTACTTGAACTAAGTAGCAAAAAAGAAGAAAAACATCTTTGGAACTCCCCTTGTTTCTCTCTGAGAGGGTAAAGTTCCTCCAAATCTGAAATCTATAGGGTACCACTCCAACAAAGAATTCACAATCAGCTCACCACAAATCTTTCTGTTCCTGTTGTTTCATCATTATAGATCACCATTTCCTAGAGCCTTCTTTGACCAATTATGTAATTTGGTGAAAAATCTGCCTAAATCTACCTCCTTTTATCTTTTTTTTTTTTTTTCCAAATTAAAAAAAAAAACAAAAAACAAAAAACAAACAACCTCAGTTTTTTCTCTGATGGCTGCAGAAGTTATAAAACTCAACTGGGAGAAAGTGCTCAGCCAGAATCAAAAGAAACACAGACAGAAGTTCCAGAGCTGACTTGTTGGCCTGTAAGGTGGTCAGGCAGTGTCCCAACCCCAGTGCTCTGCATCACACCTTACCTAAGCCCACTGTCCTCCCCCTGTAGTGCTCAGCTCTGCTGCAATTTCAGCTGCCCAGAGTGACTCTCTGAGTCATCACAGTTTCAGTGCCACATAATCCTGAAAGAAGAGATGTGAAAAGAGTAAGTTGAGGATGAAGGGGGAAATGCACACACGCCAAAAGAAAAGGGAAGTCAAAATGATAGGGACACGGCAAGTGTGGTCACTGAACAAAAACATGACACAAACAGAAAGCTGAGGAAAGGAAAAATTGTCCTAGGTGCCTCCACAGTAGCAATGCAAAGTCCTGAGAGTGACAGAGGGAGTACAACTTTCACCTGAGGAGATCGCCTTCCCCATCACAGAGAAGAGTAACCAGAGAGGACAAATTTTCATTGAAAGGGAGGTGAAATCTTCTCGCACGTAATGATGGTGATGGACATTCAGCAAACTGCAGGTTCATTTAGGAAAACTGTAGGAAGTTTCTCAATAATTTATTCTGGATCTTCTTAATAAAGAGAGGTGAAGCTTATTTTTCAACACTGAAATCACAGAAAAATTATGAAGAGTCCCCTTCTTTCTCAAAAAATAAAGTAAGGGAGGAAAACTTGCTGTGCTGCTTTCTCACAATTAAGGACATGGGCACCAAAATAACAAAGCATCTCCAAAGGCAGTTACCCTTTTTGACCTGAGTGTCTGATCACTGTATTGAGGCTGTGGTCACACATCCTGATCTGACTGCAGCAGAGCCAAATGAAGATGCTGCCAGCCCTGGCTTGTTCCCAGCTGTTTATCTGCACTGTTTGCTGGGGTTACTGACTTGTGGACCTGCTGGCATAGCTATTCAGTCAAGCACTCTCTGCTTCAATCAAAGCAAGTCAGATGAGCTGATATGTCATAAATATAAAGTCTTCTCTGGGCTGAGCTGTTGCAACTCATTGGGTCCTGAGGTGATCGATCGCCTAATCAGTCACACCAGCACTGCCAGGGATCTTGAACCTTAGCTACCTCTGGTCAAGGAATGTTTCTTTATGGAGAATGGAGACCAACCCTTTGCCCCTCATGCTGCTGGATTCTAACATCTCCATGCTTTTTCCTTGACAACTCTCCCTACAAACTCTGTCTTTAAGTCATGCTAAAAATTTTTCTCTGATTTTTCTGCTGCCTTGGCCATCAGCTCCTTTAGTGTTTGTGCTGTCTTCAGCCTGCCTCCTTCCCTGGTAGTTTGTCCCACAATGTCCAATATCCCTCCAGCAGAGGTCTACTCCCACTTTGTTCATTTCCCTGCAGCTGCTGTGCATTTTGACTCATAGATCTCAGTGCTTTGGTTGTCTGCTCAGTAAAGGAGCTGAAATCCTTTTTGGCAGGGTAGTAAAGCGCATGGGATTTTCAGGAAAACAGTAAATCAGCTGGTCCTTGCTCTGCATTGAAGCTAGGCACACAAAATTGCAATAAGATAGACATTTCAGTAACTCTCCAGCCCAGAAGCTATGGTGGGCTGGCTATTGGAAAGGGACACAGAGAAGAGTGCATAGGGCATTAATGGCTTTAAGGAGTCTTACCCATTCTTCTCTGTGGGCTCATCCCCCAGTCATTAATGGATGATCTGAAGGAAAACAGACTCCTTTGCTCTCTGATCTGAGCTGCCCTTTCCTTATGTCTGAAGTAAACCCTTGTGGCTGCCAGACCAGGCCTTGCTGCCACCATTCAGCCTGAGACTGCTGTTGTGGAACCAGCCTTAACAGGGTACCCTCAGCTCCCAGCACTACAGTGTGTACATTAAATGTCAGTCTCTGCCTCATGATTTCACTTTCAAATGAGATACACAGTAAAATTTGAAGTGGCAGAGAGATATACATCCTCACAGAGGTGCATATTGTTAAATATTACGTCTGATTTTCAGAATATTCCAACACTGCTGTGTTACTAGATATTTCTTGGTTGGTATGGTTTTAACTAACAAAACAAGCTTGTAAATGCAGCTGAAATCATTAATAATTCTCTTTTCTTTCCATTTTCCAACTTGTATCTCATGACCTCAGTCCCTGTCTAGTGTAAGAGGGTCCACAATTATATTGCATTTGTGTGGAAAGGGTTTGATAGTGGGGGTCTACAGGGATAGCTTCTGTGAGAAGTTGCTGAAAGTTTCTCCAATTCTGGGGAAGAATTCCATAGGTAATAAACTAAAATAATTTCCCCAAGCTGAGTCTGTTTCACCCATGGTGGTAACTGGTGAGTAATTTCTCGCTATGTCTTTATCTCTGCCCACGATCCCTTTGCTGTATTTTTGCTCCCCTGTCCAGCTGAAGAGAGGAGTGATAAGGTGGCTGTGGTGGGCACCTGGTGTCCAGCCAGGGTCAACCCACCACAGCAATGTCTCATGCAGGGTCACAGGCAGGAAGCACTGTCCCCGTCATGACTGAATCTTCTGCCATCAGAATTCTCGCCCAGTTTTTCAACTTCACGTAGAGACTGAGCTGTTACCCGAACTTTTATGTTTTCCCAGAACTGGAATGAAATGTCTCAGGCTTCTGCAGTGCAGTTATCATTGTTCTTTGTCATTGTGTAATCCCTCTTTGCTGAGTGCAGCCCTATAAAGCTGTTCACCTCTAGTTCTCATTTGTTTTTATAAAGCCTATTTTCTTGAAAGGCTTCTTTGTATTGACAGCATATAACATTTTCTCCCTGAGATCTCTTTCTTCTGACCTGAAAACTTAATGCCTATTTTTTAATGTTTCAAGCTGTACCAACAGAACATCCTTCCTTGCTTTCCTTTGGAAATTTTGTAACTATTTGGCTTTGATCTTTCTGTGATTTTATAAAGTCAGGTCCATAAAATCTTCAAATAACATAACATTGTTCAGTGGTTTGAAACAGACCTAAATTAGAACTGTATTTTTAAATACAAAATTTGTGTGAATTTCAGTGAATTTTACTTGTTTACCCATCTTATTACAATAATCCAATAATGAAAAATTTTACTGAGCAGAAGTGAATCACTAAACTTTTTATCAGTCAGGTGTAAAAATAAAAAAATCTATGAAATCACTTTCTTCCTATTCTCTTTTGAAAACACAGAGGAATTAAACATAGTGGAAGATATAACAAACAGCATAGAATGTATGGCTGAGAGGGAGCCGGCTCATAAGTTGTTTTTTATTTTTTCAACTTTTGCTATCCCAAGTCTACTGTAAGAAGAACTTGATCCTCCAAGAACTGCCTTAAACGATGGAAAATGAATGGCCATATTGGTAAGACAGTAACAGTTTCTTCTAAAGAGACTCTATTCCTGCTTGGAAAAAAAGAAAAAAAAAAAAAAAAAAGAAAAAGTAGTGTGCCTTTTCAATCTGAAAAGGAGAGCTGGAGTAACAGGGAAGCTGGCTCTAAACTAAACTAACTGATTGGTGTGAGTGGGAGCATCACCTGAGTGACATCTCCCACACTGAGCTCAGCTCTAGCAATTAATTTCAGATGGAAATCTGCCAAAACACAGCCATGCCTGATGAAGTCTGGCATGCTCAGTTCTTCAGTATGTACATTGTCCTCAGGTAGATACCTGTAAAACAGTGTAATCTCCACAGCCCACACCCCCAAAGTGTTGCTGGTGTTAGTGTTTCCAGTATTTCTCAGTCTAAAGAAGAAGCCTGGTTAAGAGTCAGCATTAGATTGTATCGAGTACTTGACCGCTGGCCAAGCCTCCTATTTGTTTTGTTCCTACTAGGTGAAATCCTCCTCCCACCTTGCCTTCACCTTCATCTTGGAAGGGTATCATCATTACAAGCTTCACATTAATTAATTGACTTTTGCAACACACCTAGTTTCCCTTCCTGTACTCACCTCTAGTGAAATGTTTCTCACATGGACTTTTTCTGGTCTTAACCTAACAGCAAAAAATCCAGATAAGCACATAATAGCTTGGCATGCTTTAGATCAGCTTTCAACCTCTAAATTCAGCTAGATAACTTTATCTACTGTGTGAATCCCTTCTGGGGACATTAATCTTGTGAACACAGCAACGGTGCATAAATGTTAAGAACACCTGCACTGACATAGTCTTGTGTTTGCTTAGCTCGCCCTCTAAAGCGTTCACAGTGCCTGGTCTGCTGCTGATGCACATTCCAGTTTACAGGGCAGGATGTCTCCATGCTTGAAAAATCCCAGGCTGCCGTCTTCCAGGAACAGGTTGTTGGATGCATATGTATCTTTTCCTAATTCTACCTGACTGTTGGCTTGAAACTGCCTTTGATAACTGTAATGCAGAATGCAAACAAGACACAGAGCTTCTGAGTGCTGCTAAACTTTTAGCAGTCTGCAAGGCATCTCCTCAAATCAGTATTGGATGTGTGCTGACTAGGGAAAATAAGCATCACCACACACTGAATACTTTAATCATCATGCAGCACCTACTCTGTAGAGTATATATTGTTCATGAGAAATATACCGTTTAATACAAGCTCTCAATGTGATTTATATGATCTCTTGCAAGTTCTCTTCCTGCCAGGATTCAAGTTGCTGTTACAGACATTGACATGGAAATGTAAAGTAATACAATGTTACTGTCAAAATCTGGACAAGTAAAAGAAAACAAGTTTGTATATTTATTATATTACTTACTGCTGTAAACTGTTAGTAAAAGCTCTAAAAGCTCTTAAACTATTTTGTTTTCCATTACATCACTTTCAATACTAAGATACTGCTCATCTTTTATTTGTTTGTACCCAGCAGACAGGAGCTACCTTTGCTGGCAGAATCAAGGTCCAGCAAAAGACAATTAGTCAGACATTAGTCAGTTCAGGCTCTTTGCTCCCTCCTAGTCAGAAACTGCAAGAGCTGTGAGCAGGTGGATGACCATTTTTCTCTTCATGGCTAGAGAGTTCTGGGTGTGATAGATGAGGTTTTGATTAAGTGTTTATGAACTCAACATGGCAATCCTGGTTCACCAGCATTCAGTGTGCTTTTCTCCCGTTCTTTATGGCATGCCCACTACACACTTGGAAAGGTATAAACAGCAACATACATCTTCTAAATCTTACCAGGTCTAGTTATGGGTTTTTTGCCTCATGCTTTTGTGTCACGATATTTAATTTTTCTCTGAGCTCACAGTGTCATGGGATAAAAATGAAAAATAAAAAATCAAGTCCTACTGATTGAAGTGAAAATTTACTTTGAAGGTTCAAAACCTTGGATTATAATGGGTATTGTTTTATTGTTGCAAAGATTCACTATTTTTGAGACAACCACAGAGATCTTGACAGGCCACATGTGAGTCATTTTGGACAACTTAGATTTGACAGAATTGTTATTCCTCTTTATACAATGACCTAGGGGACTGGCACCCAAAAAACTCTTAAAACCCCAGGAAAGCAAACTGTCCTGTAGAACTGATAACAATATCAGAAAGAATTACCATTTTTCCTGATGCTTTTATCTTCTTGACAAGCTCATCAGTCTCATCTATAGAGCAGCACTAAATCTTCCTTCTAATGCCGCCTTCATGCTTTCACCCTACTTGGCTGCAATTGGAATTGTCTTTTGACCATATGCTCGAATGAAGAAGACTTCTAATTCAAGGCCAAATCACAGTACAAATAATAGATACTAATGGCAAAATAGTTCTTTATGGTCAAATATGATATTGACTTGTAAGTTTTACATGACTGATTAAATTTAGGAAAATAAATCAAATCCTTGTCTTCATGCAGGGTCACTTGTATGCTATCCCATATGCTTGATGCCATTCCATTGCACTGCTTCCTTATCATAGCAATATTTAGGATCCAAGATTAGATAATTTTTTGTAGAAAAACTCAATGATAGGATACACATGAGAAAATTATACTTCTCAGCAGGGACTTTTAATATATAGAGACTGTGATCTGGATTCTTTCAGTACAACTGAGTGTATTATTTACTGACTGTTAAAAATTCTAGAGCACAGAGGGTTGATTTGGAATTTGCCAAGCTAAATTATGATGTGTCTTTAATCCAGGGACTCATATCCTCAGCTCCCAAGAGAATATTAAAAATACAAAATCTATCTTTCAATGTGATATAATGTAGTGAGATGCAGTGTTTCTGCTATTTAGGGGAACCAGTAGCTGGAAAACCACCTGATTCCTCATTATAATTTAGTTGGCAGCTGTGTGCAGAGCTCCATGGGAGTAACATTTGTTTGGGCTAGTGATACAAGAGGGATTCAGAAAGTGAGTTCATACACAGCATGAATCCACACGCCAGAACCCTCTTGGAAGGGGGAAACCAAAACAATAAAGCTCACCCATTAGCAGTGTAGTGTGACAAACAGCAACTGTCCTCAGGTAAACAACATTTGCACAATGGAAAAGGAACCAGCCAACAACTGCTTTAACTATGCACAAAGTCACTTTGTTTAGTCTTCCCTCACCTCCCAACAATGCTGGGAGGAAGGGCTGTGTATAGTGAACTGGCTTAGTAATTTGTACACAGGCTGAAAGGAAACTGATGAGAGATACAGAATGGTTTGGTTACTTGACACACTGTCATGTTTCAGCCATGTTCTGACCCAAACCCGGGGTGATTTGATAAAGCAGAGACTTCAAGTTTTGATCATATATACCTAAGTATCATGGGACAATGGAGATTATGTCTTATTATAGTTCTGCATGACTGTGGTGAATTCACGCCTTTTTAAAAAGTTGGAAACTCTTTCTCAAATAAAAACCAAACAAATCATGTGTAATGTAGCTGTTGAAAGAAAGGTTATTGCTAATAAAAGTAAAATTACTGGGGCCATGTGAGCAAATATGGGAACAAATGCACACCCATATGGAAATGCAGCACTAGAGCTGAAAGCCTATGAAAACACCTGCATCTAAATTTTGACCTCAGACTTTTTTCTCCTTGTTATATTCCCTAGGCTTAGCCAAAATCTGCAAATAAACAATCCAATTAAACTGCAGGACTTCTCCAGGAATTCACTGTGTCCATCTGTTTGTGAGTCAGTCAGAGGCAGACTCAAGTAAACAATAAATACATGAAGATACAAATAATAAAACTTCACTGGAGAAAAAAAATTGCTTCTTATGACAGGACTGTGGTGTGTATTCTAAAACTGGCAATATTTTTTACATTTATTCTGGAATACAGTAAAAAGGCACTACTCAGCAGGCTGTCTGTGATCTTTACAAACACTTAATAATTTATTGTTTATTCCCTTTATATTTCTTTCATAGAGCAAAATTTAAGTAAATGTTCTTTATGCTATTATAATATCCTCCTAGTTTGAATGTTTGCAATGAAAAACCCATGGAGTTTAAAAGAAGATCCTTAATTTGGTCTGAAATGTAACCAGTTGTTAGTATTAAAAGAAACATTTATGAGGAGAAACTGAAAGAGTTTAGGGAGAGTTTTTGGGGTTGGAATTAAAAGATTAAAGAAAATGCTACAATTATGTGCAAAGTCTCTACAGCATAGATATATGATTATCTCAGTACCACTAAGGATGGTACGAGGAATAGTTTAAACTGGAGCAAAGGGGAAAACTTGTTTCTCTATTTGTTCACATTATTAATTTAAGAGCAGTCAGAGTATCATTGCTGTTTTCTCTATGTAGCCACTTTTATCCTGCTGTTCAAACCACTCTCAGGAAGAGCTCTCTTTCTGCAGTTCACCTGCTGCCAGGCTGCTTCTTTTTCCCCATGAGCACCAGAGACATCCTTCATTTTCCAAGCAGCCCCAGCTATTCATGTTACGCAAAGGAGGCTCAGAAGTATAGACAAACTGAAATATTTCATAGGGCATGAGAGCAAAGCAGCTAAAGTAGAAGGCAGTACAACTCAATATTTTGATGGTACTGAGAATGGGAAGCGCTATTGGAAAGGGATGGTCAAAATTGTATTTGGACAGATTACTTTTTTATGGGACAAGGAAGACTGGACTGGTAAGCAATGATCAGGATTAAGGAAGTCAAAGGGCATTTTCAGGCTTTTTGAGTGATTTTGTAAGAGAGGGTTGAGAAGATTTGTTCTCTAAGATGCTTTTAGTAGAGATATCTTCCACTCCACATCCCCTCAGTCCTTCAGTATCACCTGTAGAAATTTCTCTTTCCTGGCACTGCAGAGATGCCACATTCCCAGTCTAGTCTTCCTGGAAGGTTCCCCAGCCATCCTATCCTCTCAAATATTCTTTCCTCAGTTTCTTCACTTCTGCTACCACCCATGTCTTTTCAGGAAGACTTCCTCTCCTCTGAGAAATATGTTTCCTGTATATCCTTATATCCAGCCACAACATTCAGACCAGGATAAAATTGGCCATCTTCAAATGTGAGATTACTGGGACACAATTACTCCATGTTGCAATTGCATCTCATTGCAGGTACTGTGAATTTTCCCAGCAACAGCTACTGTCCTGCACCTCCTGATCCTAGTCTCAGCTTTAGTAACAGTGGCCTCTGGATACACAAGATGAGGACTGAGTGTTCAAATTAAGAAAATATGCTCAAGAGGAAACTAGCCCTAAGTATGCACTGACTTGCTTCAGAATTGTGTTCAAAGAGCAGTTAACCGATTTGTATTGTTACATAACTAGAAGGCTGTGTTGAATGGGTCTCTAAAGGGTATTTTCTGAGCATAATCCCATGTCACAATCATGTCTGCCTTGAAAAGGAGAACAGCAAGCATTCTAACTATATTTTCAAGGAGTCCTGCCCAAATGAGGAGTGGTTATGAGCTTTTCAAAGAACTAAAATGATAGAGTAATTTTCTAAAATAAATAGCAGCTCGATGCCCTTATGTAGGAATTGTTGACTGCATGAACATTGTCATGTATTATACATGAGTAAAGAAGCAATTAAAATAAGAAGATTAAGTAAAAGGCTCTTTAATTATTTTTCTTTATATCACTATCGATTTAAAGAGAAGCAAAAGAAATTTAGGAAAATATTTCCCAATGGAACTGTATTTAGGTGCTGCAATATTTACTTGGGGAGACTAGAATATCTCCATCACTCCAAGTATTTAGCCAATATGTCCCCTTGTTGGCCAAGGAAAGAAGAAGATAATCTCTCAACACCCCTTCCAGCTCTAATGTCCACCATAATATGATCACTGCATTAGAAGTAAGCAAAACTTGCTGCTATTTGCAAAATGCATCTCTATTTCATAAAGCAGCACAGATCAGGAGCAGCAGTTTTTAATTTAAATGCTCATGTTTCTATTTCATATTCTTGTCAGAAATTCAAAGTCAAGACTAATATAATGCAGCCTGGAGAAACTTTATCCTCCACAATCCAGCATAATGTCAATGGTTCATTTATCTGAATGTCAATATAATGTCTTTAATTAAAACAACTCAAACCCTTTCAATAGTTGCTCTCTTTTTCTTTTTTTTTTTAATAATAATAATAAAAAAACGCATTCTGTTTTAAGCTAGTAGTTTCCATAAGCAAATTTCAGGCATGATTTACCAGACAGTGTGGTTCAGGGACCATTCCCAAAGGGTTTATGCAGCTCTCTGGATTGGAGTTTGAGATGGAATTTTAGACATGAGCCATTCCATGCCAGCAGATCTCAGTGCCTAGTAAATGAAAATAGCCTGTTATTACTCCTTGTATAAATGTCACCTCTATCTTGACATAATCATAGACTTGGGTTCCAGATGATGCCTGAAAGTGTAAATATAAAAAAATCAACACTGGAAAAAACAAAATATACAATGCAAAAAATAGTCACATGTTTAGTTTCACTACAACAGAAAGTACAATAATCTCCAAGTAATACGTCTCATCATTTCTCCTACTGTAGTTCAAAATAAATTCTTCACAGGTTTTTATTTTTAAAATCCCATAAATTCCACTCTAAGGAAGCACTGCTGTCATGAAGAGATTATTAACAAACACTCACAAGCAAACTTCCTAAATTTGCCTTCAGATTGGAATGTTTTGATCATCCATACATACCAGCTTTAAATAACATTATTCAGCATCTTACTTAATAGCTAATATTTTTAGAAAGACACATCAACATAGATGTATTATACCTATACATTATACATTATACATATACATTCAACCCTTAGATGTGGGGAAATGCATTTCAATACAGGCTCATGAAGGAAATGTCCCTCCTCACAAGCTGGCTAAATATACCATGGTCCTTAGGAATATTACACACAGCAGCTGGTGGAGCCAGGACTCGTCTGAAGATCTACAGCAATTATCCACAACATAAGAGAGCATTCTTGAAGAGCTGAGGCTGTGAAAAGTATCTTCCTCAGGGGAACAACCTACAGATTGAAAACTGCATTCCATATAACGTTACTGTTCTCCACTTCATAACACAAGAAAAAGAAAAAATAAAATAAGAGGGCTATTTCATGTCATCGAAAGGCAGTGAAGAGCTATTTAATAGCATTGAAAGGTAATAGGTTTGAAACTGGGGAATGGAAATGCTCTCTCATAGTTTGCAATTGCCTAATCAGACAGGAGCTGCCATGGCAAGCCTACCCATATTCAAGAGGGAAAGTGACAATTCAGATCATTTTAAAAGTTGTTGCTATACTCTATTAACTACAAAAAATGTATGAAACCACCTGCCTTGAGGTTTGCATATATCTATATCTAGTCAAGCTCAAGGTAAAGCTTAAGGCTGCAGTGCAGATTATCTCATGTCTAGGTAATGTCTGGTACTAATATTTTCTTCTGGAATGTTAATTCCCGGCCTCCATCATGATGTTGGACTAAACAGATGTTTCTCCAATCCAGAGTGGACAAGACTGATTTCTTGTCAGGAAGCATATTTATAACTCCTGTCACAAATGAAGCAGTCAATACATACTAATAGGACAAAGAATTTTGTGACATAGGAAGAAAATCTTCTAAATATGCTGTATATATGTAATTCAGGTATACATAATTATTATGTTAGACACTTCAGTATAAATTCTGGCTTGCACCCTGATTTACTTAATATTTTTTCAATTAAATAAGCTGTCTTCCTATAATCAATTTTGAAATATAGGAAAATCTTCAGAGTATGTAACAAAAGCCTGTGCTTCCCTAGGATATACATCATAGATTTTGTTGGCTGTAGACAAGATTATCCATGGAAATGCCAATATTATATTAACCTTCCATAGTCAGCTTTGATTACCATTACCAGGCATCTTTCAAACTCTCCTAAAATGTCACTGTGTAGCTTTGGAGAAGAATAAAATCTTCTTGTGATTCCTCCTCTAATAGTGTATGAGAAGTTCCCAATTGCTAACAGAATGAAGCGAAAGGATTATTTCACCATTACCTAGAAGTGAAATATTTATTCCAAGGATTTTGCTTTGATGAAAGTTTGTGGTTTAAATGATTGGAAAACAAAAGGCCATTACTCACTAGCACATGACAAAACAAGATGTTATGGCTGGCTGCCTTCTCAGTGAGCCCCAAAGGTTACATTGGACTAGATGTGCATGGAAGAGACAGCAGAAAAGGTGGGGGGATGTGTCTTAAGTAGAGCAAAGCTTCATTCACTGATATATTGGAAATGACTCCATAGGTGCCCTATAGATAAATGGGAAGATGTTGACAGGAATTTACCTTGGAAGGCTTTTTTTGCATTTGCAGCCAAAACACACAACTGCACAATGCAGATTACCATGAGGTGGGGGTTAGTCTCCTGATCAAGAAACAGGCAAACATGATAAATTCACTTCTCATCCAGTGGGCACAGTTAGAACTTGACCTAACATGCAAGGGACAATGTCTTACAGGTTAGAGGGAAGTCTGGCTGACCTGCTTCTCTTGGAAAGCTGAAATGCTAATCAGCAATACTAACAGCTATACTTTGACATCAGCTCCTCCTCCTGCACTCTGGCTCCTCTGGCCTCCTCATCCTTTGTGTTTCCTTATAGATATATAAGTGATTCCAGAATAGATTACCTTGTTCCCAAAACTCCAGTCCCTTTGGTTATCCTTCCTAGAAAGTATCGTTGTTGACATGAAATACTTCTCTGGTTTGTTCACAGGTTTTCTCACTAAAGAACCAGTTGAATCGCACCAAACTGGGGCCAAGTTAGCATGGAAAAGACAATCACTGAAATAGAACCTTAGATGAAGGCAGAAACAAGGTAGCTTGATGACATAGTTGAAGCCTCAGACGTGGGAATTTACTTAACCAATATCTTTTCTTTACTAAGTCTTGCATGCAGTTTAGCCACAAGGCCTGCAGTAAGCTTGCATTTCCCACTTCCTAAAATTAAATTTTGGTGTGTAATTCCTATTAACCTGATTATGCCTTAATAAAACTGAAGGAGGTCAGAGGAAATTTGGGATGATTATCCCATTGTTCCAAAATGGCTTTCAATGAGTCCTCAGCAGATCCCAGTACCTTGTTAGGACATGTTGGAATTTATTAAGGATTTATAAACTTGATATTATTTTAAGAGAGGGTGAAATAGTGTAGACTGATAGACTGAAAAAGAGAAAAGAAGACCAGCAGTGGCTGCCAGAGCCGATGGTAAAGCAGACTCTTAGAAGAACCACAAACATTATTCTATGCTCTTTTTTCTCTTATATTTTTAAATGCTCCCTCCCTGCTCCCCCTGTCCCTTTTGCTCTCCACAAAACAGGATGTAGAAAAAGACAGTTCAGAGAAACCTGTTGTTTAAGAATATGTATCCTTTGGATAGAAGGGAAAGAATATGCAAAAGCCCTCCATTATTTATACCTTTGCAAAATCAGATGTGAGTGTACTGCCACATTTTTTTAAATTATAATCTCCTTTACAAGACAAGTCCTTTAATTGAAATGCACATCAAAATAGTTTTTTATAAGAAGGGATCATAAAAATAAATATAATTTGTAGATATTTTATAAATATTCAGAAACTGAAAAAAATCATTCAAATATAATGCACAGCATTTAAATAAAAACACCCTAAAAACTACTTGTGCTATCATAAAATAAGCTCAGTGTGCATACCTGAGAATACCAAAGGGCATAATTCATCAAAGGAGAATAATCTCCTCTTGTGTTATAAACACAAATCAAGGGAGTATAAAACCTATATAATGTCACAGTTTTATATTGAAACATAAATGTTAGCACCAGGATAGGTTTTACTTTTAAGATATAGATCTGTATCTCTTTGCCCCTGGGTGAGCTCATTACATGCCAGGTCGACTCTGGTTTGGTTTGCGACAGATTTCAGCAAGCAGCTTTCCAACTGTATGAGGGTAATGATGTGTGCAGCTTGCTCCAGCATGAAATCTTTCAATAGTAGAAATTTCCTGGGTTGATAAAGACAGCAGCCCTCCCCAGGAAAATTGTGTGTTTGATCAGCCTGCATAGCTTCCACCGGTAGAAAAACTTTCACAAAATATAAAATTCTAGATGCTATGATGTGAGCTGCAGTTTGGGACAGGAAGAAAGTGCTTTAACCCATACTGATTGAATTCAGGGATCCAAACTGAATCTCCTCTTTAGGATTTGAATTTTAAAAAGTATTATCTTGATATAAGTCAAATGTAATATTATATTTGCAACTGTATAGCATATAGTAACATAGACAAATAAGGAATGTGAAATAGCAGTATCTACTTTAAGTAGATTTGGGTTCTGAAGTATTAAAGCTGACTTTCACTTTCTTTAGGAGAGATCAAAAATGCAGCAATAGCATAAAATTATTTATTAACTATCCCGAGCATCTGACAATGTGCATGTGTTACAAAGATTAGGATCTCTTTAGACTTTAATCATTTACAATACTGAAAGACCACTGTGCAGTCTTTTTCTTCGAGGAAAAAGTACCTAGCTGGAAGATGAATCGTCTAATTTGTCCTACATGAAATTTCCCTTCTGGGCTTATGCAGACATCAACTTGGCATATAGCTTCCTCTCCCACAGGTTGTCAGGGTAGAAGGAAGGACAGGAAAAAAGACACGAGATGAGAAGCATTCAACTTTGCTCCATCTGAAATAAATGGGACATTGAAAATCCTGACCCAAAGTGATATGTAATATGCATAAGAGTGAAACAAATATTCTCATATTATAAAAAAAAAATAAAAATAGGCCTTTTCCACATTTGTTATTGTTTCATGATTTTTTGTTTCATGAATCATGAGGGGGAAGGGAAACAGCAAAAGCAAAGGAAATGGCAGGCAGAAAAAAAGGGAAAGGATTCGGGGAAGAGAAGAATGTCCTTCTGTGGCCAGTAGTTCTTTCAGGTAGTTTGTTTCTGACAGGGGTGTAGGGCAGAGCCTATTCTGGTAAAGGCCAAGGAAACTAATCCAGGTGATGAAGATGGGAGACTTTGCTGCCCCTGTGAGTGTGCCTTGCTTCCAAGGATGTTTAGACCCACCTTGGGGGAAGCCAGGGCTGTCCCCTCACAAGTGGGCTCTGAAAAATGTAGGGAAAAGGCTTTTGGAGCAAGAATTCTTCACTTTCACCAGGGTCAGCCTCAGCAAACTTCAGCATGCCAGGAAGAGCTAAGCTTGCTTGGCTGCAGCTGACAAAGGCTGCAAAAGGGATGGTGGTGACAAGTTACAGTGGATCTTCCCCTATAAATTTAATCCTCTGTAATGGACACTGCTGGAACACTCTCATTTATAGCCTCTTGGGCAACAGTAGCTGAAAACAGATAAGGAGTAAAAGGTGTTAACAGTTCTGAAAAGGAGTAGGCTGGGAAAACAGATGCCCAGCAGGTAGGAAAACAAATCTGTATTGATGCTCAATAGTCATCTGCTGAGAATGAATGCAGCATTCTAGAATTAGCAAAATAATCAAACAATGTTGAAGGGTAGCAGAGGGACATCCAAGTCTGTGTGATTCACTTCCTACCAAATCAATCCATTTGGTTTAAATTTAAGCATTTTCCCAGCCATCACAGTTTCAGAGGATTTCAGAGTTGGAGGCTCTTATGTAACCAGCACAATGCAGTATAGAAATGCATTGTGATGTTCTTTGTTTTTAATGGCAAAATTTGTAAGTTTTCATAGATTCTTTTAGAATCAAGATTGTTTCAGGATAACACCCCTGCTCCATACACCCTTAAAAGGAGAAGAAGTGGATGTTTTCCATCATTGATACTAACATTTTGAAGTCCAAAGAAAATAAAGAATTACTGTAAGATAAAGCAAACACAATGTGGAGAAAGCCTGTTACTACTTTCCAAATTGAGTGGGAAACACATAAAAAATCTTAATTGCTTTTAAACACTGCTGTCCAGTGCTGCTTACCCTCCCTACTAAGAGTTATTCACATATCTAGTCTGAAGATATTTTCTACCATTTGGTTCTCGTTAATTGATTCTTTGTTAGACATAATTAAAGCCTATTATTAAAAGTTTACTAGGTAAATACTAGAAGGATAATCATGCAAACCTCCAACCTGCTTTTCAGTTGAGTTTCCTTAGGTTTTCTAACTAGCATGTCTTTTCTGGGCATCAAATGGTTCCTAAACACTGTTCCAAAGCCCATCACACTTCAGGAAAACATATAGAGGTTCTAACAAACCAGTACTACAGAGGCAGGTGAGCATAAGCTACAGAGTTGAATAATCCTTTCTTTCCTGATTGAGTTGTCTCTACTTCTGTGTCTGAATACTACAATCCTCTTCTGGAATATCACTTTGCCCTGTCAGAACGTGGTCTCTACCAAATAGAAAGTCTAGTTTTAAGAACCATTTCTTTACCAGTGAAAGACCACAATATCATAAAAGTCACACTCTATTCCAGAGAGTTCATATTTCTCTCCATTAAAATTAGAGACAGTAGATCATAAGAATTTCTTCTTGTTATGCCTATTATTTTGTTCCATTTTCCATTTTGGGGGCTTTTTTTTATATTAATTTAAATGTAAAATATCAGCTGCCCATAATATAAATGTATAAACTGTACCATACAAAGTGATATTACAGTGGTATCATGTATATTCTAATGACATAATTATTGTAGGGTACTATTTATAGGTAATGTCTGAATATATCAAATTATTTAATTACCAGAAAAACAAGACACTTTTATTTCTACTAGTAAACAAAAATTTAAACATGTAATTTTCATTGGAAGCATATTTTAACCTGTTCTGTGGACTGTTAAGGCTTTACCAATGGAATCTAAATAATGACGTGAGTTAACAGAAACTTTGTGATTTTTTAAACATTGTTTTTCTAAGCTGAGAATATAAGCCTGGATGGATGACAGAATTGCTGTATGTGCATAGTGCTTTAGCTGAAAATTTCAAAGAATGGTTGTTGCAAACACAGGACATAATTGACCCAGCAATTTTGCTCTCTGTGTTAGTGGAGGGTGAGATTTTCATAGCACAGTAGAGTAAGTACAGAGGTTCTGGTGGATTTATGCCAACTTCATATTGCATCCTTCGCTTTAGTCTTACTCATGGGCAAAGCTAGGAAATTGTCTCTGTATGGGGAAGTAAATTGTTGCTTGCTCTGAAGAGCCAGAGTTCTACCTGCTGGCAATTTTATCAGGATATTAGAAAACTCAAACCACACTGTTGGATAGGAGATAGTGTACCATTATGCTATGCATCTTTGCTAAGGACTGTCTGAGAGCAAGCAGAAAATATGCCAACTGAGCCAGTGCACCTGTTTTCAGGTTTATTACATTTAGCACAGGGGAAAGCAAGAGAAAATTCATAATAAAACAAGCTCAAGCTTTATCTTTTAATGGGCTTTGCTGAAGCAAGGGCTAAACAAAAATCCCTAGTCTTTTCTCGTGGGTAATGAAAGCTCAGGTCAGATGACACTGAGGAGAATAAAGGGCTATGAAAACTCATATTAAGATGACAAAGGCAAAGCCAATGCAAAATATTTAGTTAATTAATTATGGCATTATAAACTTGAAAAGAGCCTTACAGTTTGGCTCTCTAATAGAGCTGATGAGCAGGTCATACCTATTCTGCACAATATTCTTAGACTGGAATAAGAACTTTTGAGTATGTTGTTAATTTCCTTTAAAAATTACTTTTTACTTTTCACCTGAGCTAAAGCAAAATCCTTTATTTAAATGAAAGATCATTTAGTTTGGCTTTCATGACCTCAATTCACTGTCCTGTACTTTCAAACAGATGAATCATCTAATGAATTCATCCATAAATATAATTGCATTTGTTTCATCTTAACAAATCATGGTTTCAGAGTTGCAATTTTGCTAAAGATTTCTGTAAATAAAATATTTAACAATAATATTTTTAAAGCTATTTATACAAATATTTTTATTTACAAAGCAAATTCTGAAACAAATTCACATTTTCTATTAATCATTTCCATGAGCTGTGAATCCACATTTTTCAAGAGGACTTTGGAATTTAAAGATTTCAGGGGGTGTTTGAGTTAGAAAGAGAGTGAGGTACAAGAAAGTGTTTGAAATTTCTATGCTTCTGTTATTTCATTGGTTTTTCTCTAGAATATAACCATACAACAGCAAGCAGCTTTCTTCCAGTTTTTGCAGTAAGTTTTCCTTGTTTTCAAAATAGGTAAAACCTTCTAGAGAAGGTCATCTGTCACCCAACTGGACATAAAATTCAAGATTTCAGGTGAGATTGCCCATGGACCAAATACCAAAAGAGGAATCTGAGGCAGTCTGAAGCTAAAACACATTACAGCATTGAGCAAGGACTAGGAGGGGATGGGAGGGGAGAGAGGGACAAGCTGCCACTGAGCTGTGCAGAGGCAGAGGTGGAAAAAGCACACTTACTCAGCTTAGTAGATCCCCAGTACCCTACAGATACTCTGACCTCTTAATGTAGGAGTTGCTTGGCACACAGATTTGTTTTGGGCCTGGAAGAAACTCAAAGACAGCTCACCTCACTAACAAACTTGGCACTTGTCCTTGTTTCTCTCTGCACTACTTCCCTTTCCATCAGCCATTTGGTTGATTTTGGTTTTAAAAACACACAAAAAGCAGAAAATTGTGCAAAATTCAAATTGCTATTGAAGAAAAGTCATCCATTGTACACCTTAAAAGAGTCATCTGCTCTTCCAGTCTGACACCCAGTTTCTGTTTTCAGCAACATTCAATACTCAGAGCTCTATTTATTTATATACATGATATAAGAGAGAACTTTGTTTAGTTGACATCTTGCCCACTATTTTTAGCCTTATGATAGTTGAAATTAACTGTATTTACTGTTCTTTGAAATACACATACCAAATCTCCCACAGAAAAACATACAAAATTAAAGGATGACAGTTCAATTGCCCTTAGCCTCTTAGTTGTTCTGCATATGAATAATAACTTGTCTTTGTCCACCTTTCCAAAAAATCAAGAATTGTAAAGGAACAGTGCATTTACATAAGCTCCTTCTAAAGTATATTCTTACTGAGAAACTCCATATGGTGGAAAACAAAACAAGTACAATGAAAACCAGTGTTATGCAATAGCTATTAAAAATCAGATGAGTCACCACAGAGAAAAGTTGTCAGGCCTGAAAGAAGGCAAAAACCAGCTAGCTTCACTACAGCAAACTCCTGACATCTGAACGAATGTTTGTTATTTTGGAAAGCTATTCTTAATCATGGAGTTGGCATTTGCCAAATCAACATTATAAGGACAGATCAAATTTCACTTCAATATACTTTTTCAGTATTTTTAGGGAGACGATTTCATATGCAGAGCTCCATTTTAATGTTGACACAGTAAGAACATAAGGAGAAATGTGTATTTAGATATTAAATATAATGTTCACTGGGAAAGGCAAAATGAACAGGGTTACTGTCTTTAGGATCAGTCTTGTGGGGTATGTTAATTCTCAGAAATCAAATTACTACTGGACTAAAGGAATTTTTCTGTTGGAGCTACTATAAATGAGCAGTTGCTATAATGGAGTCTGATTTATACCAAAGCTAGGCCTTGTGTCTAAAACTGGATTGAAAACATTCATATAATTTTACAGTCAGATTATTTTTTTCTCAAGAAAGGTTCATCTCTTTCTGAAATTTGGAATAGTTTATCTCTAGCTTAACCTTAAGGAGGCCCTGAGGTGGAAACCTTAAGTACCTCCTTTCGGGAGTGTAAGGCATTGTTCATCTTCTGCTTTTCCCAAGACCTCCAGGGTAGGAAAATGAAACATGGCAGGGAGAAACAAGAGGGCAAACAAACACTTTGTGTTGGTTAAACTGCAGGGTGAAGAAGAGATACCATATCCAGCCTTCCCTACTAAAGGAATTGTTTTAGATTCAGAATACTGAGTTTCTAAAAACTGTGTCAATAGTAATATATTATACATAGTGCATAAATTGCACACCGTACTTACCTCTGCTTCTGTTAACTTTCTTGGAATTTGTAAGGAGGCAGCAAAATACACGTATGTGACTCAGAGCTTACCTACACATGAAAATGAAGAATAGTGCTCAATATCCATATGAAGAGCTGTTCTGGGAAAGCAATTGCTGTTCCTGTCAATTTCTCCAGGCAAATAAAATCTTTTGACTCTTAATATTGATTTTGAAGAGCAGCCAGTGAGACTGCTATGAGAACAAGACAGTTAAATGACAAATTAGGCTTTCTGCCCCTCCCCCATAGAAGCAAAATTTAAATGTCAAATACACGTCAAAAGGGTGCAGGTATACAGCTGCATTTTCTGCATCAGAAAGAGGAATATAGGTGTGCCAGAAATGGTCAGAAGCAGTTTATTCACGATATCCCAGATCCAGCACTCTCTCTCAGGTCTTGATCAATCTGGAAGTACAATACCAAATAAGAGGTCATCTTGCCCTTTTATCCTTTGAACAAGACAGTAAAATGGGGACTGTTACTAAAAGCCTTAAATTATAAAATATATCCTTGAAAACACACTTACTGTAACTAATAGTCACCAAGGACTTTGTCAGTCCTTAAATTGCATGATTTTCATTTCTTCTGCCACTCGTCATTACCCTTTGTCACCTTATTTGTTCTAGCCAATTTAATTCATTGATGCTGGCTGCAAAGGCTATAAAACTCGATGTGATTCTTGGTGAGTTTGAGTCAGCCTCATACATAAGTAAGTGTAGACCAACAGATTGTCAGAGATGCAAGCTGCTCTGTCCTTTTGAAGCTGTTAGACATGAATTGGAAAAGAAAGCTGCCAGAAGACTTTAAAAAATAACCTCAGTATGGACTTTTACCCCTTGAAATGCAAGAAAGCACGCTTATTACTTATTTCGTTTCTATTAAAAATGAATTAAAAGGCTGTGATAAAAAAATAAAAGTTAATTCTAAAGAGTATAAACTTTTCAGTTCATTGAATATCCTCTTAAGATGGGAGCAGATCAGAACTTCTAGTCTGAGGACTTCTAGTCAAGGACTTGCTATTATTTTAATATCTCTGTTACAGCCCTCTCTAAACACCTGATATATCTACAGTAGCCCCACTACAAACCTGAAAACTGCCAAAACTACTCTACTTTCAAGATTTCCATAGGTATCTGAAACTCAGCCAAGGAACATCACTTAGCTGAACGTTGCTAAATTCTCAAGCAGACTGAGAACTGGTTTCAAGTGAGCCCTAAACCAAATGTCTTTGTACTTGAACTTCAGAGTTTCAAAACAAAGTGGCTAAAATGCTCATAAAGTTCCATAAAGTAGAAGTGTAGCTCTCCATCTCCGAGACTGCCTTTGGGCAGGAGTAGGAGGCACTGCTACCCCTCATCTCCTGCAGAGAATGAATCAGTTGCCTCACTTGTGAGTGGAACCTGAGAGCTCAAGGCAAAGCACCAGGAAGCACAAATCCCTCTTTCATCTAAAGTGAGAGAAAGCGTCTATATTAATTCCCCAGTCAAATCACACATCTGAGTCTTTCAGAGTTGTATTGTTAGCCTCATAGAGAAAATTCTGTTATGGTGAGATTGATGGATCACTTATTCCAAGTAACTTTATTATAACATACTGACTAATCAATCATAAAAACAGAAAGAAACTGCTAAGCTTATGTATTGGGATATCTTCATTTGCTGCAAATAAATATTTAGACCCAGAAGTAGTCAAAGGAGGAATAAGGAAGGAACATATGAAAAAGCACCCTCTGAGAAATAGGTCAAAGGCCAAACTATTTCCTAATTAAGTCTAATTCTGATAAGACACTGGAAAGTGATTCATTCAGCCAAAACAGAGCAATCTACACTATGCCAAAGCTCTAA
This sequence comes from Parus major, assembly GCF_001522545.3. Classification (NCBI taxonomy): domain Eukaryota; kingdom Metazoa; phylum Chordata; class Aves; order Passeriformes; family Paridae; genus Parus; species Parus major. Next base: position 103,370,210 of record NC_031769.1, read on the forward strand.
TTTTCTCCTAAACTTTGCAGACAACATCTCCAGCTTAACTCAGCTGAGTGAAATATAGCACAGTAACAAGACAAAGAGTCATGACTGGAGTCTACCGGGTTTTGACTTGTGAGTGGCAAATTAAATTTGAATAGTTACCTCGGTATGAATTGCATCCACAAGGTCCACACAGATCGCATCCCTGTTTCTGACAGGGGGCAGTAGATAAGGTAAAGTACCGACAGAGCATTAGAAGACAATAAGCACAACATCATACACCCCTGAATTACTCTTCTAGTTTTAAGGACTTGTATCGTCATAAGGATTACTCTTGCATTCATTTGCTCACTTATTTCATTAATCTTGCTGTATAGTTTTAAACTCCTTGGAGGAGATACTGGTTTTTTGAGGCATGAGCCACAGTCAAAAAAGTCTGAGAAAACACAGGACTGACAACAAACACCAGTTAAGAAGGCTGAAGCTGTTTATCCTGCAAGCCAAAGAGAAAGGGGAAACCAACACACATTAAAAAAAGGACTTTACTCCCTTGCCTTTTAACTTCTTCTCTTAACTTCTGGGATTTTTTCCTCATCTTTGTGTCACCCTGAGGGACCAGAAATATTCCCAGCAGTGTCCAAAGTTCAAAAAAGGCCCCAGCTATCTTGCATCTTCTTAGGAACCAGTCAACCACTACATTTCATTCAGCTCAATTATAGCAGCTGGTTACTGCAAGGCTGCTAAGTGAGGTTTAAGGATTTATGCTTGCTTAATTCTACAGAATACTGAGGGAAGATGTGCTAACAATCACTAAACATGCAAAGAGGTACTACAGAGAAATAATGTGTATTTTTCCTCTGTGTTGTATAGGAATAGAAATATCAAGTCTCATTTTCAGCATTTCCCAGTGGCAGTGAAATCTCTGGAGTACAATGTCTTGGGAAGCTGTGGAGTCCATATTACTCAGCATCTTTAAAAATGTCTTTAAGACATTCTAGAGTCTAAAAATGTCTTTAAGACATTTTAATAAGTAATCCAGATACAGCTGATCCTGAGTTAGGACATGGGTTTGGACTAGCTGACTTCTTGAATCTGGTGATTCCTGTGATTTGGTGGTCTTCTGCCATGGCAGTCACACCCCAACCTTTGGTTTTTGTTCAAGACCTTTCTGAAATATGATTTAAAAACTAAGTTGTTCTTGTGTGGTATCACAAGGAAGCCAGAATATTTCCTCTGTCTCATCCTTCTGCAGTTTCATGATCTGCTACTTGGATATGTAAATTTTTCTTGTTCTATATATAAATGTGAGAAGAAGAATCAAACTATAGTCCAAAACAAATTGCAGGCTCTTTTTCTTCTGCATGTTTCTTCTTCTATATATGAGGCCTGGAGCACTTGTTTCTATCTCCTTTGCTCTCATGTACTGAACTCTGAGTCTCTGGAACAGATCATACATTTTCCACCACTGGGTTTCCTTCTCTCCCCTGCACTTAAAAGGTTTTGAGAGCCATGAATTATTTATTAATTCTTCACCAAAGGAAAAGCCACTTACATTACATTCGCAAATGTGACCAGCAAAGAAGAGCAAAACTATACAGTTTAAATAGTTGTTTATTTAGATCATAACTAACTTATATTGCTTGTTTTCAGACAGGTATTCAAATGAAAACAAGCTATAATAACAATAATCACTCTTAAACCATTGGTTAAGGAATTCCTCTCTAACAGACACATAAGTTGAATGTGCTGATGGTCTTAAAAGCCTGAAGTCACTTCTGTCTCATTTGTGTGTTCTGTTTTGCAGCTGGACAGAAGCCAGCTATAAATATCTTGGCTCACACATGAAAGACAACTTCCAGTCTCCCTATCTGTAGGGCCATTACTTTTGATTTATGAGTACTAGTGCAACTACTATCATTCCATCAGACTACAGGCAAGTCTGAAAAGCTGCATGAATCAGTATAACAATGAAAGGCAATCCTGAAATTGCAAAATTAATGATTTCCTGTTTCCTACTTATTAGGCTGTGAATTGAAAAGTGTCGTTCCTCTGCTGAAAAACAAATAGCACTATTACGTACATACACACTGCATACACTAAAAAAAAGTAGCACTATTACATACATACAAACATACTGCAGTTAGTTTTCTTAGACTACCCAAGCACTAAAAATTTGCTTAAATTAATTTTAAAAAACACAAATAACATCAACAGTTCAACAAAAAAAACAATCAAGATAGTTCATTAATTTCAAATGACAGGAGAATGGACTGGACAATCAATGGCTGTTATTCACAGTGAATTCCAATGCCTACAACATGTAACTTGAATTAAAGCATCAAGGTTTGTGGCACCAAAAAGAAAAAAGATATTGTGATGCTGGAGCAACATTTGAGATATCAACAATTTGTATACCAAATCACTAAACATAACTTTCAGCATACTGGTTTCTTTGGCTGCACAGCTTCTATCATCTTCACTCTGAGAGAAGTAAATGATCACTGAAAAGGAAATACTGAGGCATACTATTGACATCAGAAGGCTAATTAATGGTAACCTATTCATTACTTTGATTTGCCTATGGGAGCAGAAGAATTTTTGCTGTTCAGCAGTGCAAAGAGAGTAATTCCACACTATGAGCTGGCAAAAAAAAAAAAAAAAGAAAAGACAAACTGAAAATCATATTGTTCAGAGGACCCTATGCCACAATAACTGCTTTCTTCTCTTTGGAGATGCAGGCAGTGCAATGAGACAGCATCACAGTCACTGGTGTGGTGACTGGAGAATCTCTGCAGGGATCCTTGTTCATCCCATCTGTGAACGGATATATGGCTATGGATCCAAAGGCTGCACAGAGTAGTTACTGTAAATACCTCTTCCTGAGCACCAAAGTCAGCTTTATTTATAACTGCAACACTGAAAAATACTGATAACTTGACAGGGTCTAGGATGGGAAGAGGGTAAGTCCAGAGGGTTATTCAGCATCACAAATTCTTTGTTCCAGGACTTTTATGAAAGCAGTCAGTTTGGCATTATGTCTCTTTGAGACATTTGAGTCAAATGTAAAGTCACTGATATCTCTGTGTAAACATGTGTTTTAAGATAAGGATAGGGCTCTGTTCAAATGCTGGTTTCACCTGAACTTACATAAATAAAAATCATACCAAACACCTACATGAGATATGTCTGGTCTCACTGACTATTTTAGAGAGAAAAACATTTTTGGATCAGTCAGGAATTTACAAATATGTTATCTAAGCGTTTTTGCAATTTCCTGGGCTGCTGTGATTTAAATACGAGCATGCAAGTCAGAGTGAAGCCAGAGAAAACTTGGTGTTGACTTCAGCCCATCATATACTGCCCAAACCTGACTTTTAATAGCTAAAAGCTATCCACTGCAAGTATTGCTTTATTAAACAAAAACTAACAGCATGTCACTAATGTCTACCACATAAATGAGCTGGTCACATGGTCTAGAGGGTGTGTGGCAACCTCACTAGCTCATCACACAAGTGTAATGTCACATACATTTGCAGTCAAGCAGAGAAAAGTTGCATGGACAGAGGAGTCTGCATTCCTGCTTCCAAAAGCAAAGGTGAACTGCAAATTTAAACTCTGCTGCGTACAAATACCATAATCAAAGCTAAATAATAACTGCTTCCACCTAAAGGTTGCACTAGTTTCCATCCTTATGTCAGAAAGTTATTTTAATTTCAAATTAATTTTCAACATTATGAAGTTGAAGATATGTGAAGCTACATATACATATATGTGTACACATATATATATATTCTACAGTTTAAAACCTCAGTGTTCTCATCATGGGGATTTAAAATTTATTTTTTGAAGAGTGATTCATTTCACTATAAAAATAACAATTGCCAGAAATAACATATTTTAACTTAGTCTCTTGAAATAGCAGCTTCTTATGAAGGAAACTAAAGGTTAGTTTTAGCCAGTATAATCATTATATTTCAGTCTTCTAGACAGTAACTAGAGCACTGTCTTATATAATGGAATATTTCTGACAGATCCAGGAGAGATAATGGTACTAGTAGTCAGATAATATCAGAGTCATTTATTCAACATTATTTCATTCATCTTCCACCCCATCACCACAAATAGAGTGAGAAAATGTCTGTGCTATGTAAAAATTTCTAAAACAAGAAAATTTGTTTACCATATCTCCATTACGTGTGCAAAAATAAATCTCCTTGATTTATCATTCCAGCAATTTACCATGAGTGATATGTCAAAATCTTTAAGTTCCTTTTAAAATTTGGCATCTCTGCTAGGCTACAG